>NW_027528851.1:1828597-1946097 GCF_008692635.1 Crocuta crocuta | reverse complement strand
TAGTTGGCCAGGCTATAACCACTGGATATTGTGACATATATATTGGCCTAAATATGTGCTAGGAACTTTTCTCACTAGGTGTTTTCCTATCTGGTCCATCACCAGCCCCGGTTATAAAGGTAGACTCTGGAGCCAGAATGCCTGGGTTCAAAGGCTGGCTCTACCACTGACAAGCAGTGTGACTTTGGGAAAATGATAGTCACTCTTCACCTCTTCTACATTTGTCAGTTTCTACATTTGTATAACAGACAAAATGAGAGCACCCAATTCACTGGTTTCTTTCAAGTACTAATGGAGTTAAAATATGTGTATACTTAAAATAGCACCATTCAGGCATGATTTATTCTATTCTCTTCTATTCAACCCCATAGCTAGTATCTGAGATCACTACCACATCACTTCCTGCCTTGAATGGCCTCCTTGCCTCCAAGCTCCCTTGCTTTAAACTGTCCTCCAAATGACTTCTAGGTTTTATCACTGTTAACTCTGCATTTGCCAGAGTAATCTCCAGAAAAGCCCACTGATCTATCTCTTGCTTTCAACCTCTCATTGATCTCTCATCCAAAGTCATCATGCTTCCATAAATTTCTACACATTCATGCTAATCTTTCTTTACTCAGCCTCCCACCCATTTACTTCAACCTTGAACTGTAGTCAACCAAATTCTTAATAATTTTCAATATTCAATATGCCCTTCTCATCTCTGTAACTTTGCACATGCCCTGTTCACTAGACAACTCAAAAACTCTACCCCATGAAACTTGTTCTGATCCTTTAAATTCACACCTCCTTGCCTCACCACTGCAACATTACTGCACTATTTTTGAATTATGTCTCCTTAAAGTGAATTCCTCGGGAGCAAGGTCAATACATTTTCTATTATTATATTTCAGGCCTCTAAACTCATGATTGGCAATTAAATAAGTTATTATTGAATGAATGAATTTGTGCCTGCTTGCTCTTCCTAATGGCTAGCTTAATTATAACATACCGTTACTGCAAGTTGATCCATTATTTGCTTTGATCAAGGTAAATATTAAAAATCCTTAAAGCAAAATTTCATAGAACCTAAAATTATCTGCTATCTGGCTTGTCAAGAGTAATTCCTAGGAGCTGGTATAGTGTGACACAGAGGTTCTCAAAGTGTGGTCTCTGGACCAGAAACGTCACATTACCTGGGGACCTGTGAGAAATTTAAGTTTTGGTCCCCTCTCCAGACATACAGAATCAGAAACTCTGGGGCCAAAGCCCAGAAACCTGTGTTTTAACCAGCCCTCAAAGTGATTTTGGTGCACTTTCAAGTTTAAAAAAATCACTAGAGTAATTAAAACAGACTGAAGCCATACTGCCTGGGTTTAATTACCAACTCTATACATTGCTCACAGTCAGGCAATAGAACTTTACTTAACTTCTCTGGGTCTCAGTTTCTTCATCTATAAATTGAGAATGATAATGTTTAAGGTTGTTATAATGATTCAATGCCTTAATACACAGGACGTACTTACCACAGTACTTAATCAATTAATGATTCTTAGTAAGTATCAGCTCTTATTCTTACAAAATCACTATCCTCATGAAATTTATGCCCTATGAGAATCTATTTTTATGCTGGCCAATACAACTGCTAGAAAGTTTGAGGAGAACCAGGGATGAGCAAACAGGACTTCTAGTTCACTCGAGGCCACTTGAATTGCTCTCACAGGTCCATAATTATACATGAGATTCAGTAAAACAAAGAAAAAGTAGAATCTGTTTTCTACTCTGATTAATTGGGTCAAGACTAATAAACACTGCTTTTGGTTTTTATAACATATCTTCTTAGTGTTATAATCTCTTTCTTTATTATTCAGTAGTTTTGTGCTTGACAGTAGTCACTGCTTATCAAATTGAATGCCATCTCCACAAAAGAAAGGCATTTGAAGAAAAAACACCCCCAAAATGCAAAATTGTTTAAAAAATATTTAGGCAAGAAAATGTTTTGATGTAGGCAGAATATTTTGAAACACTATTTTTCTGGAAAGCACAATGCTCATCCATTCTGCCCATTAATAGATCCTGTGCAGCTTCTCGACATTTTCCAAATACTTAATAGCACCTCTATATTTGAATTCTTAAAATTAAAGAGATAGTATTAGAGCAGCCAAGTGACAAAGTATACAGGTACAAAATTTTATGGGAAGATGACCAGAAGTATTTCTTGCCTTCATTACCTGTGATAAAAAGGCATTTATACTTATTTTTGTTCATAATATTATTCAGTTAGGTATACTAATTTGCTTTTGCCACTATTATCTTGAAGAAAGAGAAAATCATATACATTAGCCAAAAACATATGCATTCATATACCACAAAAAGGAGCTAAATTTTAAAGTGTGCATGTTCCCTGGTAATACACATAAGCAACTATCTTAAGGTAATCACCCTTTCAGGAATATTTTAAAAAAGCAACTTCTCTAGGACTGAAATAGGTCAATGATCTGACATACAATCCACTGCCCAACAATTCATAACCTTTTGTTTCAGAAAACTTCAGGCAAGGTATTTTCAGATTTCTTAGAAATCTTTTTTTTTTTTTTTTGGTCACATAAATAAACATTCATTTTACTGATGTCTCAGCACAGTGTAAGATTTATCATTCAAAGAGTTAATATGGACTTGGAGGCTTGTACTTCAACTACGGAATTTAAATTATTTTGAAGGCATCATAACTAGGACGTGATTGAAAATGAAAACCCTAAAAGTAGTAAATAATCTTGTGATTAATTCTGTAAAGAGATGAATAAGGCTACAGTAAAAAAAAAAAAAAAAAACTCGCTGAACAGCATGTTTAATTTTGGTATCCCAATTTGAGAAGGCAAATTAAAGAAAGTTTCAAAAATTCAAAACGATTAAGAGAAAAGGTGACAGTAATTAATGAAGAAAGCTTACAGGATCTCACCTGATAGAACATGGCGAGGCAGTGCTTAGAGGTAAAGATGATAACTTACTGATATTTAAGGAATGTGAACAATGAGAAAGAATATCACTTTCTAAAAATATTGGTACAGTGGGAATAATTAGGGATATTAGGAGGAATTTTTAAGGGGAAAAATGAAAAGAATCCAAGAAGAAAATTGGATGATGATATGAATTTATAGCTTAGGTCTATAATACTAAAACAATCTGTTTCACTAGTTTACTAATTCACATGTCAACTGATTTTTGTGTGTATAAATATAGTACAGAGAGTAATACCTTGCTTACAAACACTAAGTTACTATTTCAAAATCTCTGACAATTAGTCTTACAATGGTCCTATATGTTAATATATCAGCATTAAAATTATATTTTAAAAAAAGTGTCCTCTGGCCAGACAGAAAATTCCTATCACCGTGAGAAATCTTGTGAGTTAACTTATTAAGGAAACTCTTTAGTATATCTCCTGAAAGGTGTATCGGACTTTAAATAAAATGTTGGCACAGAAGTTTCACGTATAAGCTGCCTGATACTAAAGACAATGCAGATAAAGTTAAGAGAGAAATGCATAAGGATTCTGAAAACTGGATTCTAGGATGGGTTTGCTCACTTTACTGGCAGATCTGAAGCAAGCCATCTTCTCTACAAGTCCCTGTGTTTCCATGTCTATAACGAAAATAATGATACTTGCCTGCCTAACTTAGGGGGGGTATATGAATCATTTGGATGATAATCTACACCAAATGCTCAATAAGATAAATCTCTAAATAAATAAAATATGTTCAACTTAAATTTTGATAAGAATCTTCAGTTTTGAGTAAAAAGATCATGCAAATAACTTATTATTCATCCAAGTTCTCTGGTTTCTTAAAATAGAGAAGTGAGCTTGTTTTGAACTAAGATAAAGCTATTTATTGTATGAATTGCATGGATAGAAGTCATTATATAGTATTTAATCCTATAATTTCAGTCATTACTTACAAATAATGATTTGTGTATTTAGGATGCTTAAGTGTCTGTTTTATGTTATCTATTGCCACATAACATGTTAGCCCAAAATACTATTTTATCATATCTCATGACTGTGTGGGTCACAAATTCTGATAGGTCTCTGCTGAGCAATTCTCGTGCTCCACTGGCATCAGTGAGGGCATTTGGTAGTATTCTGCCAGGAGGTGATCTGGTCTCGAAGCCCCACATAACTTCATTTACCTCCCTAGAACCTTGATGAGGATGTCTGGAGGGATGAACTCATTAGCACCAGTCTTCCTCTCAATGTATCCCTACTGCCTCTCCACATGGTTTCAGCAGCATGAACTTTTTGCATAAAATTGGACCTCTTATATGGTAACTTGGGGCTCTAAGAAACCAAGGTGGAACTCCCAGTCCTCTTAAAGTCTTGTCCAAGAAATAGCATTGCATTACTTCCAACATACTCTCTTGATCAAAGCAGTCATAGATCAGCTCAGATTGCAAAAGAGAGAAAATAGACCTATCTCTTGAAGGGAGGTGTGTCAAAGAATATGTGGCCATCTTTAAATGCCTTTTAAAGAGAACTAAAATATATACATAATTATAATCTCCTTCACTGAATTTTTTTTTCAGGTAAACTGAGAAGACTACGGCTTTAGACTTAAATATTTCTATTCAACCAAATCAATATAAGTCATTTTGTCAGAAATAGTTAAACCAGTTATGTACTTTGCTATGTCTTGACTTAGACTAATAGTTAACAGTACAAGATTAAAAGAACAGTTCAATTTATTTGCTATAGTCAGATACATGATTAAGCAATGGAATCTGTGGTTATTTAGCTTAAATAAACTGTTCAAGTCACCAAAGAGTCACTCTGCTTGGGCTACACAGCTAAATTTACAGGTCCTTAAATTCATTAATAGATCTATATGTAATCATGTTTTAAGTAGGCATATATATTAATAAAAATGCTTAATTTATAGAATATCAGTTGACAATACTGTATTTTTATATTAATGAACAATTTTGCATTTTGATCAAGTGTGAAGGTATTTTCTGACAGTAATTTAGCATATGTTCTTTAATGAGGACTTATCATAGATCTTAATCACTAAATTATTAACTAACATTACCTAGAATTATATGCAAAGGCAACACTATGCTTGCTTTTTATTAAGAAGAACATTTCTGAAAAAAAATTTAGTTAACACAGGGGTTTGTGTATTTGTAATATTCCCAGTATAGTCTACTTTCAGCTACAGAGTGTTCATTGCCTAGAATTCTGTATTACCTGGTACCTTCTCATATCTATAATTCTATGACTTAACTTTATAATGATCAACCCATGACACTAAGTACCCTGAGATAACATTTTTGCATTAAAAGGTCAAGTAATACATTGTTTTAGCATTACATTTATATTATTAGCTTTTAACAAATCTATCAAGTATGCATGATAAATGTATACATATATATTTACACACAGACACATACACACTCACAAATATTTATTCAGAGGTATAGAAGTGACACAGAAACTCACAGCCTGACAGCTTGTAAAATGGCTCTCTTGCTCCCCCTTCCTCAATTTTTTATCTTCTACTTTTGTAATCTTAGTCATATAAATATAATACTAAATATCAAGTGTAAATAATTCTAGATTAACGGGGGGAAGCATCTCTATTTTTTAGTGTAATGGTCATTGTCAAAATCTAACATGTGCATTACTATTCCTGACTACTGTCAGTAGTTGAGAGTGTTGAGTGGCTGAAATAAAAAGAAATAAAAGTAGTACTTAAAAATCCATGTACTTTATAAAATTGTATGTGTTTATGCAATCAATTACTCATTCAACAAACTACTTGCAGGCAATGGACCAGGCCCTGGGGATACAACATTGTTTGTACTCCTGAGTGAAAAGGCAGGAAAAAGAGAATAAAAGACATTCCTGTATCCCATATAATGACCATCACTGTGCAAAGACACAAAGATAGAGAGAATGATGGTCTGGGAAGTTACAAATGGCTGGGAATGAACAGATACTTGAGTGCAGTGTAGGGGATGGCAGTGAAAAGTAGGAACAAAATCATAGAGATTCTTTTGTATCATGCTAGGAGGTTGGGTTTTATTTTTTATGCAAGTGATGAAAATTAATGAATAAATTAATTAGCCATGGGGTCTGATTTGTCATATAGAAGTTTTACTCTGGGGCAATTTAGAGCAGGAATCAGGAAACTACAACCCACCTGCCAAATCCATATGCTGCCTTTTTTGGCAAAAGTTTTACTGGAATATGCCACATCCATCTTTTCACAAGTATTAATGGCTGCTTTCCAGCCAAAACCACAAAGTTGAATAGTTGCAACAGAGACTATATGGATGCAGAGCTTGAAATATTTACTATCTGGCCCTTTCCAGAAAAGTTTGATTCTGATTTAGAAGATTAAAGGGGCAAGGTGAAATTTGAGATTGAAAGAATAAGTAGGAGGGCACCTCAGCGGATCAGTTGGTTAAGTGTCCAACTCTCGGTTTCAGCTCAGCTCACCGTCACAAGGTTCATGGGTTCGAGCCCCGCCTCAGGCTCTGCACTGGTGGTTGGCATGGAACCTGATTGGGATTCTCTCTCTTCTCCTTCCCTTTGCCCCTCTCTTGTTATTGCTCACACGCTCTGTTTCTCTCTCTTGAAATAAACATTTTTTTAAAAAAAGAAAGAACAAGTAGGAAGTCAAAAATTGTGATGGCCTATACTAGGTGGCAGCAGGAAGGAAGAGAATGTTTATAGAATAGAATAGTGAAACTTTTGGATTAAGTAAGGAATAAAGGAAAATCTAGAATGGCTCAAAGATTCTGGGCTATGTCACCAGTTAGACTGTGGTAAATTGAAGTGAAATGACAGATATTTAATTACACGTTCCTTTTAGAGAACATTTAAATGAAAGTATCTATTAGGCCTAAATTTTAGGAGAAAGTTCCAGGACATCAGATGGTAACTGAAGATTGGCTTTGCTGTGGTCATTAAATGGGATGTGTGAGAAGATGTGCTGAGTAAGTAGAAAACCAAAGATGGAACCCTAGGACATAGGACAAGAAACATTTATGGGGAGGGAATGAGCTAGTGGGAAGAAGCTGGAGACAGGACTAAACTGTTTCTGTTAACAATCATGTATAAGAGAACTTTATCTTATTTTAAACCGTGATTTCTTTGATAGACAATGGCTTGATATTTTAATATGTAATCATGTAACACAATTAAGTCAAGTTCTATGTAAAAATGAATTAAACTGTAAGTGGCATATAATGTCTTTTGACACCTTTTGAAAGTTGTGCAGATAATTGGTATTAATATAAAACAAGAAAAAGTTTAACTCNCGAAAGTCGGACGCTTAACCGACTAAGCCACCCAGGCGCCCCGGAAATAAAGTATTCTTAATCATGTTGCCAAGGCAGAGGTTTTATGGAATATATACCTCATAGTGGTGTTTGGGAATTGAACTAGTAACTGTATTACATCAGAGCTCCACAATGCATAATTATTTCCTGAAGATTTACATTGTAATTATACACGTTGTATAAAAATCCATGTGATAAATGCCAGGTTCCAATATGATTCTTTTATGATTGTAAACTCCGAGGCTTGTCATTAATTTACACACTTCAGATAAAACTATTAATAACATTATATTTCATCAGAGAAGCCTAACATTTATAAAAGTCTTTAACATATGAATTTATTATGAACTCACTTTATTTATTTCAAACATAATCTTATAATTATTATTCTAGAACTTTAGAAGTTCAATTTTTAAAACGTTTAATGATTGCCCTGTATTGTACTATAAAGTGAAAATAGCCATATATGTGAATCATACTAATAGTGATGATTTATGAAAAGTTAAAGGGCACTTAGTTGAAAAGATATAAATAATTTCACTTAAGCAGTAAGATAGTGATATAATCAAGGTTAACATAGCATATTCTCTGCCAGTAATATAATTTTGTACAAATAAGATTTTGATGAACTAGAATCATCATTTAAACACATTATAATATCTGTATATAATGCTACACAAACTGTAACTGAGATTAAAATAGTCTATTTAATTTTATGAAATTCCTTTTTATCATACTCTAGTTAGTAAATGTGAAAACATGATAGAAGTTATTAGGGCAGTAGTTTATTTTCATTATAAATAAATTATAAATAAACCCATGATTATAACTGATATCAAAGAAACTACAGTTATATTTTTTTTTGAAATTCACCCTTTAAAAAATGACCTTTGCTAACTCTGTAATAGATGATGACTACATCACCTTGGACCATGCTGTCAGTTAAGTTACCTCTACAAACAGGGGTGGGGGTGGGGAGGTTTATATTAAGAAGAGAATACTGAAATATTTCTTTTAGAGACAGGCTCTTCTATAGTTATTTCATTTTCTGGTTTTCAGATGTCTTGCATTAAATAAGAACCTCAGTCGATAGCTTCTGCATTTGCCTGTTTCTGGTGTTAATTATCTTTTGTTTGCCCTTGATAATCCTGAGGTTGGTATGCAGATGATAGGAAGGCTGCAGAATCATCTCAAAGTGTAAAAAACAATGGCATTGTCAATTCTGCATCACAACACTTTATAAATTATGAATGTTATCCACATTAAGGAGAGTGGTAGACTTTTAAAATTACTTCCATGAATAGATTAAATTACAAGTATTATTACATTTCATTTTATTAAGTGCATCTTAGTAGTTATTAGAGCAAATGAACATGTTCTCTCAATTACATAATAACATTAGAACTAAAAATTATGCATCAACACTCCCAGATGCATAATGGAGCATTGTATATTAATCACTCTAAACAATATTTTTGAGTTTATATAAAGGCAATTATTACCTATTGAACAATAACATTATTTTATTGGTTTATTAAAATTCAGTTTAAGAACTACCTCTTTTATAAAAAGCTCTATTTTCAATTTTTTCAAAGAAACATAATGTATATAGTAGTCCAGTTTACTTACATTTGATAATGCTTACTTATCTTACTATGAAATCATAAAATTGTATAATAGAATGGGAAAACCATCACTAAAATATGATATCCTATATTATTCATATTATATGAAAACTAATTGACAATTGTATTACTAAAAGTTTTACTTGCCCAGTTTGAAAGTTATAGCTCAATATCATAATGAATACTCTAATATATGCATATTAGTGTTATTAGACTTAAAACTAAGAGTGACAAGTTATAAATAGGATTATAATCAGCCTAGCTTTATAGGATCAATTTTTGCTCGTCTAGGTGATTCATGAGTATCAATTTTTAATAGAAATATTTGTATATATACTTAATATTCTAAACACATTTGTTCTGTTTAGTTTGCTTTAATTACGGGTCAGTGGCTTAAAAGGGATGATCACCGAATATTACAGTAGAATACTACTTCAATGTTAGAAATTAAAGTTTTTCTTCTATTTCATAAACTGTTTTTGCTTTAATGTTAGAATCTTATTTATGTCAACAAAGATTTTTGTAAATTTAATTAGAATTGAAGATAACAGTTTCCAATATCAACACCCCTTTGCAGATGCACAAAAAAACCATCAATAACTTTAAGTGCCTGGAAGACAGCAGTTAAGTTATTATAATGTAACTGAATCAAGTTGCTTTATATTTTTTGAACAGCTATGGAACATGGACTTTATATTAAGAATATATGGCAACATCAACTTAATTGACCAGAAATTTGAATCTAAATTTAAAATAGTAAAATGAGTTAGTCTTTCACACTGGCATCTTTATAGTATTATTATCATCCTTTTGATTTAGCAGGTACATTATTTACAATAAAAGTAAATTGATGATTTATAAAACAGGAGAAGGAAATTGTTATCTACTGTCTAAATAGCATTACTTTACTTGTTTATTAAAATGCAATTTAAGATTTACAAAGAAGTATCTTTCAACTATGTGTATTTATATGTATATAGGTATATGTTTTATTTAAACTTTTTACATGGATATGAATTTCTTAATTATACTTTTTCTAAATAAGGACTGCTTTATTTATAAACTTTTCTAATGCTTCCAGAAGGGGTAAATGTAAAATATTTCATAAGAAGAAATATCCTGAGAATATACTGACTACTCACATTTAGATATTTTTATTACTGTTGAAAGAGATATGAGCCACTATGATTCATTCACCCAAGTATTTAAATGAACAACAAAATGATCTCCAAGATATTTTTAGAACATTCATCTTTTTATGCTTCTCTCAAAATGGTATACACAATTTTTAGGATATATAGCACAGCGTAACTAAATTTGTCTTACACTGCCTCCAATTCTTTTTTGTTCTCTTCTTGCTTGAGAAGTTTCAGATATGAAAGTGTTAATAATGTCTTTAAAAATTACTCTTATTCCAGAAGAAAAAATTATGTTACTTCGTAATCTTTCTAATTCTCTTCTCATAAGATGAACTTAGATTTGTTTCTTTAACACTGAATCCTTTTATAAAGACCTGATTTCTTTACTAATGAATTGGGGAAAAAAATGACATCAGGTTCCTAGGTAAGTCCCATTAACAAAGTCACACACAATAGTAATACAGTTTCATGTGACAGAAAATAAAAATTTGGTTCAGTTTACTGTATATGTGCTTTTTTTGTAAGCAGTGATTAAGATAGGTAAATAGTATGCAAAAGATTAGGCAGTAGTTTGTAATCTGCCTTTCGAGCATCACTGAAAAATTTCTGCTAGGAAATGAAAGCCAAGCATAATTCACTAAAATTACACTGAACGCCTCTTGATCAATAGAGATAAATCTAGTTTTGTTGTTAAATCGATTTTCTCCTTTATAGAGATATATTGTCCTGATGGTTTTAAGAATAACTGTTTCACTAAGGATTTTTATGGTGATTAGGAAAAAGTAAACAAGAGAAAACTTAACGCAGCTCCCTGGCATTGCCAGCATTTCAAGTTAATTTGTTAGAGATAGCAATTGAGATTTATATCATCTTGAGCAATAATGTTTTCCTCAAAGAAATTCAGTGAGGTCGATTTCCTTTCAGAAATAAGCAACCACAGTGTTTGTTTTACTTCTATAAAATTTTCAGGTCTTGCCAATATAAATACTCACTAATGCACACTCTCTCTTCCAGCTTTTATCACTTTCCTTGATTTTTTGGCATAGATCATGTTTAAAAAGTCCAGATAATTTTTTTTGTATTATAAAAATGTTTAGACTAGACTCTGGGACTAAGGTAGACTCCAAGGATTGCTTACAGTGGTGTTGCTGAATTATTTCTTAAACCTAAATGTAAGTAAGAGCTGTGTGTGTGTGCATTGCATCCAATTTCCAATTTTTACTAAAACACTGTATATTTAAATATTCCATAAACAATATTCATATCCAATACACTTAAACACTGAGGATGAAAGAAAAAACAAATTTAATAAATGATTGTTTTATTTTTAAAAGAACTGAAACGAAAAATATTTAATTAATTTTCCTGAATGGTTTTGGTAAAGCGACCAATATAATGCTAGATACATATAAATGGATAATAAATACAAATATAACTTGATTTAATTCATATATTTGTATATTATCATTTATATGTCCATTTATGAAAAGTAAAATGTGTATTTTACTGGAACTGGAAATATTACTTATAGAATCTTAAATTAGCAAATTAGGTACTTTTGTAAATAATATAATTTCTAAATAACATAGAAGAGCATCATTTTGAAATTTTATTAAAGCCTAAAGTTTAATGTGAGATATTTCTTTGGGTCAACAACAATCTCACTGGTATATAGGTAAGATAATTATACTTCAGATAAACAAGTGCTATTTTCCCATATTAAAATATACATTGAGATTAAGTTGTAATATTTTAGTAAGAAATCAATCTTATGCTTTCTTCCCACTTGTATGCACATACTGTAAAAAAGAAACAAAACATTTAATCAATGAATCCACGAATACAGCATTTTGAATTTATCAGTATTTTTGCTTGTATTAAAAATAGAAATCCTAAACAATACTACAGCATGGCTTCTTTTGAAAATGTAAAAGAAATATTATACTTGGCCTGCAAATTTTTCTGAAATATTCTTATTATTTTTAAATGCCAAGTAGATTTTAACCCATAATAAGCTATTTAAAACCTTCCTGAGAGGAATCTTGTATGTATGCATGGGTGCACACGTGTGTGCACGCACGTGTGTGTGCATGCGTGTGCACACACACATGCACACTCACGTGCACACAAAGTTGTTCTGCCAGTAAAGTTTTGGCTTTTCAACAATTGCTTAGGTTAAGCTCTCAACTTTGCACGGATTTCATCATATTTTCTGCAAATTTTCTTTAAAACTCTTCAATACTGAGGAATACACAAATTGTCTTACTTATATATATCTTAAAATATAAATAATTTTTCCTTCAGTGAGCTAAAATCTGTAGTAAATAAAACTCAAGGAAGGGAAGTGAAATCGAAGTAGTTGTGACTTCCAAATAGAAAACAATGTTGCAAGTCAAAGACAGGAGAAGATGACGAGTCCTCAGGCAGGGGCTGGTGTAGGAGCTGTGTATGGCATTGTTGTAACATTGAAATTTATGAAACGTACTTCTCTGCTATATTTGATGTGCTTCCTTTGACCTGACCCCAGAACTGTGTGTAGAAGCTGGCTGCAAGGTAATTCTTTCCTTGATTTCTTTGTAACAGATATATATGAAATAAAAATGGTCCCATTGTATTTAGAAATGAAACATTTGGTGCAATATAAAAGGCATACTTGTAGGCAATCGGTACACATATTTATTTAAAAAGGTGTTTGCTCCATTGCTATAGTACCTGGATAATGGTTACTGCTCACATCACCTTTATAAACACTTCACTTCAGGCTTTTACAGTTAAAAATAAAATTAACCCTTTAAAAAAGCTCCAAATTCTTTGTGGAAAATCACATGCCAGTGGTTATTTTTTCTCATGGAAATGTGATAAGGCCAGAAGATACGCTTTGAGGTCACAGGCCACAAGTAACCTTATACATATTAACTATTCTGCTATATATCAATGCACCAAGATTTCAGCAGGCTCTGGAACATTAAACCTTCTGTCATTCTTGTCCCTACTGAGTTTGATTCTGCTGAGGTTTAGTGGAATTATAAACACATATGAAAATATGCAGAATATATTTCTTTTTTGAAGTGATTATAATGTGATGTTTCTGCACTGCCAGCATTCATAATAAAGCAAATGTGATGTTTCAGTGCAATATGACATCCACCGTAATCTTATTAACATGTAAGCAGCGTAAGACAAAACATGCACTGTATTACCTGCTGTATTTAAAGACATAGAACAAATAGATTTATTAATGTAAACTTTTACTATCTTTGGCAACAGACACGTGCCATCAAGTTTGGAAATCCTTGCAGTTTGCAGGCAGGTTTGTCAAATGAAGGGTTTTTAACAGTTGTTAAGTTCTCCCTCACAAATAAAACAATAATATCCAAAGTAACTAAGTGTAGTTTTAAATCGATTGATCATTTCGAACACCCAAAGAAGATGAATGACAGTGAGCAACATTTACCTGACACCTTTGAATATTTCACAGAGACAAGTTGATATGAGTTTGTATAAATACTAATATTAAGCAGAATTAGCTTTGGAAAAAAATAAAGAAATTGTACTGAGGTGAAAATTGTCACTGTCAGGAGAAATGAAGTTATATCAGAGAACAAGTGACATACAATTTTCTCTAGAGTGTTTTTAATAAAAATAGCTTTTCTTTGAATATTTTGAAGTCAGACATGAGAGGCAATCTGGGCGTTTGTCAGAGTTTGAGAGTGTGAAAAATTGCTGCCTTAAATCATTTAAGCTGAAAAGCAACTTCTTCCTGCTGAGATAATTTCACATTGACTTACCGTGCAAGCCCTTCAGGCATTCCCAGCTCAGAGCAGAAGTTTTCAAGGTAAAAACATAGAGCGAGAACATGGGAGAAGCTGGGACAAGGATCAGCAGCAACTCCAGGCGTTCAGGCACATCTGACTTTGATTAATTAGAGAGCTGCTTTTCTATTTCCACATGTACCGCCTGATGGAAAGGTAGACTGGACCGGGATACACAAACTTGGAGTTGACTCTGTTAGATATCAGCGGGTTTTGACATCTTCGACTGAGCTGGCGGAATCTCTGCTTAGGAGGACTAAATTGCTGAAGCACACTTTTAATTTATTCATTTTCCTAATGCAGAGAAATTATCTGAACTGCAATAGATTTGATTTTCAACACTGAATAAATCAGTTACTGTAAATGTTTAGGTTAGATGAATAGGCAACTATCTTGCTGCATAATGAAGGATTAGTTATTTCCACTTTTTTTAGAAAGTTTTTTGACATAACAATTCAATTTTGTGTTTAAGTACCACTCAACATGATTTTCCTTTTATTTTATTGAAAAATACTTTAATATGTGGAAAATCTTTTCATATTTCTCAGTTGTTTTATATCTGATAAAGTGTTTTCTTAAACCCTATAAATTGTTAAAATTTGAGAGATATTCTACCACTTAACATTTTATAGAAAATTAACACATAGGAAAAATCACTTTAGAATACTGATATAAGGCTACTAAAATTCAAATAATAAATATAAACTCAATTAAAAAGATCGTTTGTTACAAGTCTAAACTATCTTATTTATTATCTGACATTTGGAAAGATCAATATGAACGCATTCTTCTGGTATAACTTCATTTTAATTTCTTATTTCAGGAAAAAAAATACTTAAAACTAAAGCCTCTTGTTTTCCAGAAAGACAACTTTAAAAAAAAAATTAGTTTTCTGGGGCGCCTGTGTGGCTCAGTCAGTTAAGCATTGGACATTAGCTCAGGTCACAATCTCATGGTTTGTGACATTAACACCCTGTTGGGCTCTGTGCTGACAGCTCAGAGCCTGGAGTCTGCTTCAGTTTCTGTGTGTCTCTCTCTCTCTGCCCCTCCCCCACTTGTGTGCGTGTGTGTGTGTGTGTGTGTGCACGCGCTCTCGCTCTCTCTCTCAAAAATCAATAAACATTTAAAAAATTAAAACTAAATAAAAATAAAAAATGAGTTTTCTTAAATCCTTCATTATTCTGAATGCATTTTTGTTACATGATGAAAGTTCTCCCCCTGCCTTTTTTTTTAAAATTTTGCTTATTATGGAAACTGATTTTTTGTTAAGTTTCAATTTATCTAGTGAATTTCATGATTGCTTATTACCTTCTTATGCTTCAGTTCCTAAATAAATCTAGCAGGATAAGTGACAGCTTCAGTAAAATTTCTATGTGATTCTGTTTCTTAGACCGTTAGGCTCATAAGAGTTAAGGTTCAAACTGATCTTGATCAGCATTTCCTCCATTTCTGGTTTGGTGATATAATGGATGAATACAGACTTGATATCAATCACTTCTAAGGTAAATTCTGAGAAAGTCTTGCTGTGCATCAGCTAAGACGTAGAGTCCTTAATGAAATAATAGGATCCTTAGTTATTATCATAATTTTTTTATAGAGAAGTCCTCACATCAGACATTGTCCCCTGCCTCTGTCAATCACATACTGCAATTAACTTATTAAATTGCACTTGAATTGGACTGACTACTAGAGAGGGGAAACTAGAAAGTTCTTGAAAACAGATTCTTTTTTATCCTTCAAACACTTCTGAATCACGGAATGTGGAATCTTGGTTTCCCTTTTACAGCAAATTAATTTTTCACTTTTAACTTAAAGGAGAGATTTTTTAAAAAAACTTCTTCAGTGAAATGGATACTTAACAGTGTATCCCTCATCCCTTCCTCCCACCCCCACCCCAGAAGGGAAGTTACAATTAACATGATGATTGAGATATGCTTAATGAATTAACTATTGACCCTCCAATTCAACTCACCAAATACAAATTTAGCTTAAAAATATGTGCAAAACACAAAGATAACACAGAACTTATGCCTCCAAGTATCCCACTATTGAGTTATGTAATAAGAAGAGTATGGGACGTCTGAGTGGCTCAGTGGGTTAAGCATTGGACTTAGGCTCAGGTCATGATCTCGAGGTTAATGAGTTCAAGCCTTGCCCTTGGACTCTGTGCTAACAGCTCAGAGCCTGCAGCCTGCTTTGGAGTCTGTGTCTCCCTCTCTCTCTGTCCCCTGCTCCTTCATGCTCTTTCTCTGTCTCTCTCTCTCTCTCAAAAATAAATAAACATTAAAAAATGTTTAGAAAAGTAAATGACATATGCCAGAGAATTTAGAATAAAATTTCTGGTGAGTTCCACAGAGGACAAAATCGATTAACTTTTAAATCCAGCCACAAAATATTTACTGAGTACCTGGTGTGAGTCTGACACATATGACATGATTCCTAACCTCTAACAGCTCACAGTTTTATGGTGGAAACACGTGTTTAAGTGTAAGTATACAAAGAATCAATATCATAATAAAGGTGTAACAGAATGTTAAGGGGAGGTACAGGAAGATATGGAACAGTGCAGTGAGGGTCCTGGGAGACCTAGAAAAGACTTCACCATGGCTATGACAGTTCAGAAGGATCATGAAGGTTTCCAGGAGAAGCAACAGCATTAAGCTAAGGCACAGAAGACAGGATGGAACTGGTATGTCTGGGGCATGGGGGGACCACCTGTTGTGTCCCAGACATAATCACAGGTCTGTACACAGTTCATAGGGGGACTAGGAACTGCCAACATGAAATCACATAATCTTTAATATTACATACTTCTGAAACTTCACCAAAGGCATAATTTTCTTTGTAAAAAAGAAAGATAAAATGACACATGTGTAAATTAGGAGTAGCTTGGGCTGCAAGAACCTGAATAACTGACCTCAAGTTTAAACAAAGAGCAGTTTATGAAGGAAGGGGGCAGCTGGCCAGAATTTCTATGATTTCTTTGGTCACAACATGTGACATTTAGGAATAACATCCAAGTTCAAGTGAAAAAGAGGTTGGAAGGATGAAGAACTTTCTCCTTTTATTTAGAAAGAGAAGCTCCCTCTGCAAACTTCTACCCAACTTTTTCTTAGCCAGAACTAGGCCCCACGTGTACCTCTACCTGCAGGGGAGACTTGAAAATCGACTTTCCAGCCTCATAGTAAAGTGGGATGTGGAAGCAGTGGTTTGAGAACAAGAACTGAGTGAGACAACCTGTGGCATCTGTGATGATACACTCTCGCTGTGCTGTCGTTGGTGACACATTTGTAAAATCACATGAGCTACATTTTTCCCAGCCCAAGCTCCAGATCCCAGATCCAACGTCTAGGAGTACTAGAAACCTATTCATTCCTTTTAGGTAAAATAGATTTCCTTCATCTCCGTACCATATTCCATGATCTTCTTAGGAAGACAATAAGAAAATACCTTAAAACCTTGGATTGCAAGTAACTTGTTTTGTGAGTGTTCCACAAAACAAGCAAATATTTCCAATCAATTTTAACTTGATAAGTGAGTTGATACCTTGCAATATGAGTAGTAAGTGATGCCGAATGTCACATGATCACTACTGAGCCAATGGTTCTTGAAATTCGCCTTGATAGGTGAGTGCTTTGGAATACAAGCACGTTTACGGAACAAATTAGGCTCACAAGCCAAGGTTTATTGTATTTTATTCAGGGGTCAGGAACCTGTCATTCATGGTACACCTTTTATCAAGGATAGAACAATAGCCAGCTGTGTGGCCACAATTACATCACTTTTTCCTTTCCTGTCTATGCTTCCCAGTCCCTCACTGAAAGAAAGACACCAAAGGTAAATAAATTCAGCAGAGTATAATGACCCATGGGGGAGGCTGACCTAAATGAGAAAGAAGTGTCTCTTATTCATTCCCCAAATGACCTACCTGAGCCTGTTTCCTTACCAGTGAAATGCAAATTGGTCTTGAAATTAGGAACCATAATAAAGACTTTGGCTCCGGTGTGATATATGGATTAAATGAGATAATAAATGTAAAGTACTGTGCACAGTATCAAGTGCATATAATTGCTTAAAAATTTTTTAAGGTTCTATCTCCATTATGAAAATTAAATGCTCTCCCACTCCTTTCATATGGTAGAAGCTTGAACTCGGCACCCCACCTCTTAAAAGTTTTTTTTTTCCTAAGTCAATAACTTACATCATATCTCTTTATGTTTCCTTATAAATTAATGTAATATCTCAGAAAACTAATCATTGGTGGCACCAGTAGAATTATTTCATATTCATCACAAAGGACCTCTGCTTTATGGTATATGATGATGCTGCCATTTCTTTCTGGTGTATGTCTTACTGGACTTATTGGGCTGCAATGGGTCAGATATTTCATGGTCAAAACAGAAGCAACAATGAGAAGTAAAGTATAAGGCTTTTATAGGTACTGAATGGCAAGTGGCCTTTAAAGCTACAGAACTAGGTAAGAACAATTTACACTGCAAAGTTTAAAAATGTATGAAGTCTCTCTTTTTCTTATTAAAAAATTATCATGACTTATAAATAAGGGAGAGGGTAACACCTCCTCACATTGCTTTAGAGATGTGACAAGAATAGACTTCAAAAATTTCACAGATAATATCACATTTGTGTGTACAAGCCCACAGTCCCTTATCCAAAATCATACTTGTATTAGTAAACGTGGTATTTCCAATTTTATAAAGGAAATAGTGTTTATCTACCATATATTCCATATATTCCACAGCACAGGGCCTAAACAGCACCCTATAATCAAAGACATTTTATGATTCAGAGAAATTTAAGAATATTCACACTGCTTATGATAAACCATGAACTTTAGTTTTATGTCAACTCAGATGATATTTTGTACAAAACTACTTGCAAAACAGAAAAGGTTTTCAGAATGTTTTGCATTTTAGAATTTGAATAGAAGCTATGGATGTGTACGTGTGTATATAATTTATTATTATAACAATGATAATAGAAGAAAATGTTTAACATTAAATGAGAAACATAATGATGTTTTCCTCTCAATGGACCCTAAGATGTAAACTGATCTTTGGATTTGAGATGTATTATATTTATTATATTTATAGAGAAGTCTTATGCCTCTTTAATCACGGATTTATTTATATTTCATTCTGACGGATGATGATGTTGGAATAGTTTACAAAAATATAAAAAGAGTTTTTAAAAATGGTTGAGGAAACTGGACCAAAGGAAAAAATAAAAGTGAGATATCAGTAAAGCTACAGGCTGGACTAGGATGCATAAATGCATTTCTTTTGGCCTCTACATTTGCTAGAAGCAGATAACATAGGTAGTACTGAGCTTCCCAGAAGCCAATGCAAAAAGAGTAAGGATATGAGCTTTAAGTTTCCCACTGTCCATAAAATAAATGCAGTGCAATCTTTTATGCACAGAAGAGTACTTTGTGAATCTGAAGTTGAGAGTTTTCTTTTCACAGAGTTCTAAAAATTTCTTTAGCAGCAGAAGCAACAGATTCTTCTCTGTTGTTTGTCCTGCCCTTAAATGTTGACTTGCAGTGTAATAAAAGCCATATTACACGCAATAGCCAAATAATGAGTGCACAGACCTCTAACCTGTAAAAGATCGATGGACAGAATTATTTCTTTTTTTTTATAACTGTACTTCTTACTATTGGGCTTTTGATACCGATTCAAACTTATGTAGTCTAGTGTTCTCCAGTAAGAACCATTACCCATTTCGGAAAATTTAACTTAGGAGGAAGAGATTATCTTCTAGACATAAAACTGAGATGCACAACTAAAGCTGCTTCCGGTGATCTATCACTACAATCTCTGTTGGAAAAGGTGTGTTTGGTGTTTTTGAAATTCTTAATGTCTGATTTACTTCTCTTGTTGCATTCCCTTCCTGCCTCTCTCTCTGGAGATCTCAAAGCAGGGAGCAGCTGCCTCTGACATTAATAACTATCAGGGTTGAGGTTGCCAGGAAAGACTGCAGAGGATACGTACTGCACACATCATGGTCTATAAACATGGTGGTCCTCAGAGCTGGCAGCTAATAGTTAGAGCCCTACATGGCTGCTCTCCTGTATCTGTAATACTCTCCTCTCTTCCCCCCACCCCCACCTAAGACAGGCTTTACAGATGGCATCTTCTCTGACCTTGAGTCAACTGTGTAGTTTCTGCCACAACTCTGAGAATTCTTCTGCTTCCTCTCAAACTCCTGTTTCATGTCCAGCGTTCAACCTCCTTTCTATTTTCCCACTGTATCATTATAGGAGCCTTTTATTTGTGTCAAATAGAACAGCATCAATAATTATAATTGACTGGCACCAGGTGGCTCAGTCAGTTAAGTAGTTGAACAACCGACTTCAGCTCAAGCCATGATCTCAGTTTGTGAGTTTGAGCCCCGCATCGGACTCCGTGCTGACAGCTCAGAGCCTGCAGCCTGCTTCAAGGATTTTGTGTCTCCCTCTCTCTCTGCCCCTCCCCTGCTTGTGCTCTTTTTCTCTTTCTCTCTCTCAAAAATAAATAAACATTAAAAACATTAAAAAATAATAATAATCACAACTGACTTATATACCCTAAGTTTTCCAGTCTCTGAAGTAAAAGCTGGCAAATCACCACAGATATATCCTTATTAATATCATTACCTTCATGTATTACTATACTAGACTACAGTAATAATGACAAATAATTTTTAAGAATGGGACAGAAACAAAAAAATAGATTGCATGTCTTACAAAATCAAAATTATTTTGTACCAAGTTTTTATTAATATTCACTTTAAATAGCCTGAGATCAAGTTCACAAAATGTTATATTTTGGTGAGTTGTTACAAATGCAAAGCTGAATGTTATTTTAACGTTTATTTTTGGTGACTTAGAAATCCACAAAATACTAAACAGCACTTCCTACCCTACACCCTTTCTCCTTAAAGATCATTACTATTTTCTTCCACTTATGAATTAAGTTTATAAATTTAGTACTGATAAACTATGTATCAAAGCAGCAATTCCTCCCTACAGTATTACTAAAGAAGTAAAAGACTGTCTTTAGACTTTCCTACACATTTATATTTGACTCTTACAAAGAGAAAAATATGATTTTGACAATGCCACAAAGTTCAATTTTTGTGGAATTATTGATCAAGAAGGAGAACAGGGTTTTAGGAGATTATTTCTCTGACTCTGGTCTCTCCACTTTCTAAATGTTTCTGTTTTAAGTTAGACATAAAGAAGTCTTGATTGATGCAGCTGATTGGGGAAACCTGGTTGCAAGTCTTTCGCTGTTCATATAGTTTCTTTGGCTTAAATATAAAGTCTACAATGAGCTCATGATTGTAAATACACTCATTTCATCAACTTCATGCTGTTCCTAATCAGTGTTTTTTTTTTCTTTCCCCAATTTTTTACATTGTTATATGTTTTCCTATGCTCTCTCTGCACCCCACATGCCTCTTTTATAATTAATTACAACTGCAGTTAATTACTTATTTAGGCTCTGTCCCCCTGCCGGATTACAAATCCCATGTCTCCTTCACTGTGGTCCCCCGTTCTTACAAAAGAGCCTGGCTAATCAGAGGTGCTCCACAAACATTCGATATGAGGGCAAGCATGAGGGAGTAGAGACAGCAAAGCAACACATTTTCCAAAGGGACCGTTTAGAAGACATTCTGGTTTTAAACAAATCTCACATCTATTTGGTTCAGCTTTCTTTCTTTTCTAAGCCTCTGTACTTTGAAGGCAACCTAACATATGTTTTTATTAATCTATACTCAATTATTCAGGATGCTCAGAAGAGCCTGTTTGATGTCCAAGAAACTTAACAAAAGAAACAAAAAGATACATTTTTTATGAATGACATTTATTTTTCCCCCTAAGCATAGCTTACCACTAGACTTATTTTGTGGTCAGGTGAGATCCACTTGAAATCTGAATTTTAATGAATTTTCAAGGTTCTCAGCATCTAAGGTTGGCATTTGTGGGAAAACTATTCCAGGAGATTAAAATTTGCTATAAAGTAAGGGGACTGGTATGTTTTTAATCCACTTTTATCAAAGTTATTAAATTTTTAGCTTACCTAAACAGGTATAGATATTGACTACATTTCATACTCGACCCTCTTAGACTAGAGCATGACAGACACAGTCACCTGAACTTTTTCTGAAAACAATCATCACCACTACACAAATTCTTCTTAGCACATAATATCCTCTCCATCATACTAACAGCTTTAGAGAACTGATGTTAGAGGGCACAGATTTCCCTCAGTATCTCTTCTCTAGTTCTTCCTTCATAATTGCAATGCCTAATTTTTAGCTAGACCACAGCGAAAAGACTAAATCACCTGGCCTCCTCTTGTACAAAATGAATACATTTTGACCAAAAGAACTCACTGAAAAGCTTCTGCTTCCACAAATTTTTCTTACAGGGAGGAGTCATGCCCTCTCCCAGCTGCCTTCCTCTTTCCTGCTGGCTGGAATTCAGCACAAGGAAGAAGGCTGGACCTCAAGCAGCCAGTGAGAATCAGAAAGGAGAAGCCATGAGCTAAAGATGATGGTAAAAGCAAGCTCAATTCTAAATCTCTGAGTATTTCATGAGGCTGTCCTGCACACTCTGGCTTACCTATCTCTAGACTTAGTATATGCAAAAGAGAGGTTAATTCTGTCTTCTTCGGGCTACTATTGTATTTGATTCCTTGACCTTACGGACTAATCTAATCCTAAATTTAAAAAAAAAAAGAAACCTAGGAAATAATTTAAAGAGAGAAATATGATGAAAATGGTAACAAAGTCTTGTCTGCCTAGGACATTGCCCAAAGGTAAAGACACAGGATTCTGGGAAATTTTGAAGAAATTAGTTACTGTTTTATCATTTTCCTTTAAATTATTTCCTAGATATGCCAGTAAGGAATAGCTTCACTGTACTACACTGAATAGCTTCACATATCAGGCTTCTTCTGCCCTTCCAAAGAAAAAAAAAACAAAACACTTTATGATCGGAGTGAGTATCAAGACATCTTAACCTAACAGTCACACTAAACTTTATTTATTCTGATTTGTTTTGCATTTTATTGTATATATTTTCATCCTTAATTATTTTCCACTTGTGGTCTTATTAACCTTTAGTCACCTTCTGTGTGGGAGGATCAGGAAATAAATATTTTGATGATGACCTGATGTATCAAATTAAATGAGGAGACTCCCTCTTTCATTTACAGTGCTTTCTCTAAGGCCAAGAGGCAGGTTATAAAGAGAGTGATGCCTGAAGGACAAAAACTGTCTTTTCATCATCCAGTAGAATATATTTTAGGGCAAAGGAGTAGAATGTATATGGATTAGTTACTAACTATTAAATGTAAATTGAACTTATTCTGCTTGAATACAAAATTTTTCTCCTTTAATAAAGTGAAAGACTTCATTCTTGTGAAGAAATTATTTCCCTGCCTGTGAGGGGCTGGCATGCACATGGCACCTCACCACCAGTAAGGGTTGCTATGGGGTCTGAAGATTCCAGTGTATAAAGACTAACTTCGATTTTACCTACATAAAAATATCTGAAATGATTAAGACATGATGATCCCCTAGGATCTTCACATGTTCTTCCTCACATCTCTCTCATTGTACCAGATTTATTTGTACATGGGCAAATTTGGGGGCAATACAGAGATCATAGTACATACTGTTATACGGGCCAGCCATAAAAGATCTCTCATAAGCAGCACTTAGGACACGAGATAGAATAACTTAAGTAAATCTCGGACATGTCTCTCTTCCCTATCCCTCTTTCCTTGCTTACAGCTTTTGGGTTTTTTCAGTGTATCTAAGATCTAGAAGAGAAGGATCTCTCCTTGGCATGTCCTGTGGATTCTTTCCGATTGCAGAGCTGCTGCAGAGGACCAGCTAGTTTGTCATTACTTCTTAGTTTCTAAGCCTGCAAAATGGGCTTGAAAACGAAAAGATGGAAAATCCAGTGTAGTATGTGAAGTTCATCATTTCAAAGGAAAGTACATTGAAAAGGCAATATAATCCGTATCTCAACCAGAATAAATAAAACATAAGAAATAGTAGAGTCTCTGGGGTTTAAGAATCCGCATGGCATCTGGGTGAGAGACCTGCATGTTCAGATCTCTGAGTAAATGCCTGATTTTTATCAATGTGCATTCTGCCAGGTTTTAGGCAACATCTAACGCCTTCTCTTCTAGCAGAGGAACTTCTGTATTTTCTGAAAGTGTTAAGGTCATGAAAAGCAAGGAAAGTGAAGAAAATGTAACCAATCAGAAGAGGTTAAGTCCACATGACAACTAAATGCAATGTGGTACCTTTGACTGGGTCCTCCAACAGAAAAAGGACATGAACGTAAAAACTGGTAAAACCTGAATAAAATCTAGTTTATTTAGTAGTATTTATCGATGTTAATTTCTTAGACTTGACTATGGTTATGTAAGACGTAAACATTAGGGGAACCGAGATGAAGGGTACATGTGTACAGGAATTACACTACATTTGTACCTCTTCCGTAAATCTAAAGTAATTTCAAAATAAAAAATACTTTTAAAGGATATACAAAAATTGAAATAGAACTTCACTTGGAGGATGGGAGAATAAGAAAGAGTATAAAAGCTAAAATCTTCATATCCTTTTGGAGGAGCAAATAATTTTTTAATTGATTAATCAAGAAAAGGCATAAAAACACTACAGTCATAGTATGTAAACGTATTAAGTCAACATGTTGTACACCTTAACCTTACACAATGTTATACATCAAATTTATTTCAATTAAATAAAAAATAAAGAAAAAAGCAGTCTACACATATATTGAGAAAGAGAGACCCAAATACTAGATATTAGGTTAAAAGAACTGAAAGTGACTATCTCTGAGAAGTAGGGACTACAAGAGAGAAAGAGGCTACTACCTTTTCTTTATTATTATTATAAGCCTTTAGAACAACTTGACTGTTATAAGATAGTGCATATATCTGTTTGACTGTAAAGAGTTAAAGTACTTTTAGAAATAAACAATAGACCGGTAGATTCCTAAGAATTCTGAGTCTGAGATAATTTCAAGGATGAGGACAGGACACCAGGTGCCAACACCAGTTATTGAGCATAAGAACTACTGCCTTCCAACAAAATTGCAGCATCCAGCACTGATTAACACAAATACACTGCACTACTGAAAAGTCTTATATAATGTTACGAAAATCAACTACCTGGAAATGTTGTGAAGCTCATGAAAATCAAGATATCTTAGAAATGTAATGGATCCTTTAGAAGCCTGACATTCTGCCTTCTATTACAAAACATGGGGAATTAGATGCTTGCAAAAGGTAGATAAAAGCAAAATAAATATCTAGTAAAGACGTTTTCCCTGTAAAGACTAGGATTAGGACCTGATGGAAATGAGATGCTATGGACTTTGAGGGCATACATTACTTGTGAGGGAAAGGGAACTAGGGAAGCTTTTATTTCAATTTCAAGATTTTGTTTTTTAGTGTTTCTATTTTTTTTCTCCTTTCCTGCTTCCAGTCATTATTATCCACTCGCTTTCTCTCTTCTCCTTCTCTTTTTATTTATAATTTTTTCATGTTTTCCATCTTCTGTAAAGGAGGCCTCTAATAGAACAGGAATAAGTAGCCTTTAATGTAGTCAGAGTAATACTGTTTTCCTAATATTTTGATGGTATTTTGGTGATAATCACACACTATACATAGAAGACGTCCCAAGGATGTTTGAAGTTCTTTAAAATCTTTAGAGGCAGCAAATTAAAATAAAATGTTTAGAGGTAAAAAAATGTGGCTATTTTACTGCTATTTTATTATTTTTATCATTTTGTTTCTTCATAATTATTCTGAATTATTAGATTCCAAGAATATTCTTGAAGATTGGAAATGTAGAAATTTTTGAGGAGAAATGATACATGTTACTAGTTCCTATGTAATACTCCAATTTCTTTCCCTGTGTTTGTTTTTCTGTTTTATTGCTAGATCCATCTGTAAAGAAAGGCTGGAGTCTTTGCCTGAAGGAAGGAGTATATGAATATGTAAATAATACTTTAATGTGATGAGATTTTCTTATTTGAATATAAATTTGATAGGTAGTGTTATCCTAAATATCAACACAGTTCAGAACCAGATGATCACATTCTGTTAACTATTTCTAGATTCCATTTGCAACAGTGATTTACTGAACACGTATATGAAGATTGAAACACGAAAACTGTATGCTTTTTATTTAAAGAAATCTGGGCCTTTTTTTTCACCTCACATATTTTATTAAGCATAGCTGAAGGCAAAAAGCAAAANCTAAGCGAAAGTCGGACGCTTAACCGACTAAGCCACCCAGGCGCCCCAACACTGCATAGATTCTTATATTATAAATTCTTTTTCACAGTCTGATTTATCAATCTACTAAGGATGTGCCTAATTTCCTTATCGAAATTCAAAATTGAAGAAATATCCTTCAGTGTTTTACAGTAAGGGGAAAATAGTAAACACTGTTATTAAAAATCATTGAACTACCAAGAAAACACACTGAATTATGGGAACTGGATTAGCACTTACATTCTTTACTTATCAAGAGATAGTTCATGGATAAGGTCACTGAGAATTTGGCCTTGGTGAAGAAAATCATGAATAACATTCGAGTGTATTTAATAAAAAAGAAGGTCAGACACGGATTTCAACATTGACAATAAGGTGGGGAAGCAGGGCAAATAAATAGTAAGAAGACTATTTTTTAATTATACTGAAAATGTTACTACGGAACAAGGAGTAATACTTTTTAATATTATATCTCTGTCTAAAAATGATTGTCCAATAAAGATGGGAAAGAAACCTGACAGCCTACTTTGTGCTGGCAAGTGCCCTGAAATACAGTAGAGGAAAACAAATTCAAATTCATATTAGAAGAAAGTTAGTGACTAGAATAACAGAGGTGGGTTAGGGCTCAGTAAGTCAGCTAGTTCGTGTCATTGCTTAACGGGTATAAGAAAATCATCCAAAGTCAACTGGCTAGTCCATTATAATACTGCCTGTAAAATACACTTCCTTCTGCAATCAGCTTTAGTAAATAGTTCCAGAGTATAAAGTACTATTTATTGAGAAAATATTATCTCAAGGTTAAGAGAAAGAAATGCCTTAGTTATTGTGATTACCATACCTGATGTAACTTTGCAAACATGATAGAACTCGTCAAACGATTTATTAGAGAAGGTGTTTTCATCTAATTTTACAGCTTATAAATACAATTTAATTTTACTATGACTTACAAATTCATATGTCTAGCTCTCACCTTTCTCCTGAACACTGCATTTGTGTATCCAACTCCTAATTTAGTATCTCCATTTGGATTTCTAATATTCATCTTAAAACTAGCATATCAAAAACTGAAAGTCTACATACTTTCTTCCTGCACACGCACACAAACATACACATGTATACACATACTAAGCCCCAGTCTTGCTGTTTGAAGAAATGGCAACTCCATGCTTTGAGCTGATCAGGTCAAAAATCAGGAAATCCTTTAGGCTCAATTTTTTGAAGAGAACTAGAATACCAACACTTTTCATCACCTCCATTACTAGCTGCTTCAAAGTCATTATCATCTTTTAGATATTCAGTTGCCATAACTTCCATAAATTCCCATGCTCTTCCCACTTTCAGTAGGGCAGGGTACTCGTTACTTACTTACTGATTATAATCTCTGTGCCCTCTTATAGTCTACTCTTATGAAAGCCTCATGATACTTCTACAATGTCATTCAAATCTTCTCATTCCCCTGCTAACAACCCTCATGATTTCTTACCTTATTCAGAAAATGTCATAGAGTCTTCTCCAACCACTCCATATAAAACAGCAATCTCTATCTGGCATGCCTAGACCTTTCTGTTCTGCTTTATTATTTTCTCTGATACTTATCACTATCAGACAAATTCTACATTTAGTTATTTATATAAGTGCTGTCTGCCCTCATTAGAATCCAAGCTCCATAAAGGGAAGGGTGCATATGTATTTTATGTATTTGATTGTGACCACCTAGAAAAATACTCAGATGAATACATGTTTTTGAATGCATAAATTCATCAAGCAATTAATGACAGACATAGTTAAAGGGATTGTCACAGAAATGTATTATATAACGAATTATTATGGATTGACTTGCATCCCCCAAAAAGATATGCTCAAGTACTACCTCCTGGAATCTGTGAATTGACCATATTTAGAAATATGGTCTTTGCATTAATTAAGATGAGGTCGTACTACATTATGGTGAGCCCTAACCCAATGATTTGTGTCATCATCATAAGAAGAGGGAGATGTGAATACAAACACATACAGAAGAATGGCATGTGAAGGAGACAGATTGAAGGAATGCATCAACAAGCCAAGGCATGCCAATGACTGCCCATAACCACCATAAAATAGGAAGAATCCTCCCCTTAAGCCTTAAGAGGGAGCATGGTCCTGATGACATCTGGATTTTGTATTTCTAACTTCTAGAACTAGCAGACAATACATTTTGGTCGTTTTAAACTACCCACTTTGTGATAATTTGTTACAGCAGCCCTAGAGCCCTAGGAAACTAATACATGAATTTTATATACTCTTTTCCCTCAAATCCTAGAATACTAAAAGTTCTTTAAATAGAACCTTTAAATGGAGGTTTTAAAATATATTTAAGATCTTTTCCACAGGACAATTACTCACTAT
The DNA here is from genome assembly GCF_008692635.1 of Crocuta crocuta. Lineage (NCBI taxonomy): Eukaryota > Metazoa > Chordata > Mammalia > Carnivora > Hyaenidae > Crocuta > Crocuta crocuta. The sequence continues at coordinate 1,917,487 of NW_027528851.1, read as the reverse complement.
GCTTGACCAACAGCAGTAGTCTTGGGTTTGACATGCTCATCAAAATCATGAAACAAAACAGGCTTCACTTAGCCTCTAAGAATAGGCTTTCACAGAGCCTCTAACAAAGCATGCAGGATAGACAGCTGAGCATGCACAGGAAACACAGAGCAGAGGCTCATGACTTCTAGCGGCAGCTGTCAAATTTCCCAATTTCTCCAAGTTGAGATGTATATGATTATTAAAGTTGAGGACTAGTGGGTATGGGCCACTTTGGTTCATGAAAGCAAACAGCTTCAGGGTCCCATCGATTTTTCTGCACTCATAACCCCCTCAGAGGTATGGAACTAAATTCCATCTCTGCTGTAGCTGATTACTCATCATTTACAGGTTACTCAATAAGCGGTATAGAAACCCTGACTATATGTGCATCATCCATTATATATCATGCTTAGCAGTATTCTTTTTTATCTTTAATCTGGCACACACTATAGTTCCTATATTCATGCATCAAGGAGGATAATTCAACCAAGGGTCAAATCTGTAGATGTCCCTCAAGGCTAAAAAAAAAAAAAAAAAAAAAAAAAAAAAGGCAGCAGATAAGTAAATAACCATTTCCTTCCAGAGTACAATATATACCTTAAAAATACATTTCTAAGAATTGTCTACATGCATTATTACAAGATATTTCTTTCATTTGTATGGCATATTGTACCTTAAAGCATTCACATATAACCACATTTACCCTCAACAACTCACTGAGGCAAAATAGGGCACTTGTGATCTTCTTTACTTATTATAATCCTCAAAATGAAAAACTCAGTAGCTCATAAATGGCCCTTATATTAAATCTTCCAACACCTATGTTTAGGAGGCTGTTACTGTTAGTTAAGTCAAGTTAGAAATGTTTAAATGAATTCCCAAGTTTTTAAGGGCAAATTTCATAAAAATAATAATTATAAAAAATTGTGATAATCATTCCTCAATTCTACATTAAACATCAATTAATGGGATGTTACAGTCATTACTGTGATCTAGCCCAGTATTCTAGAAATACAAAATTTCCTACCCAATTGTGGATGGCTCTTGGGTCTAATAGAATGAATAGAATAGCCTAATCTCTTGAAAGTTTGCCAGTCACCATGGTAAACTATGGCAAACTCCACAAAACTGAACAAAAACTAGGAAGGCAAATCTACTAAATTATTCCACAGTAAAATATACTACTACTAATAAGAATCCAGTTTATATAAATCAAGACAGGATAGAATCTTCAAGGAAGCCTATCCTATTTCTTAACCAGAATTTTGTGTTATCATTCATTTATACATTGATTAAAATTTGTTTTATTTACTCTTTCATTTTCTGTAGGAAAAAATGTATATGCACAGTTTTCTTCTTGATTTGAGACTTTTTTTTTAAACTCTTAACAACACATAGTTCCATGCATTAGCAGTCTCAGACTGTCAAAAAGTATTGCTAATTCAGTTTAATTATTACATTCAATATAGCAACACTTTAGTTTGATATAGCTCTTACTGCACCTTTATTAAAGAAATATGTATTGAACATGTGCTATGTACCAAGAACTAGAAAGTGCTAAGATGTCTGCCACAAGGAAATAAAACAAACACTCTCTGTTTCACAATCTGATTGAAACCAATCTTTAATGTTGTGAAATTCTTTTAAATGTATGAATTGCAATCACATGATCATAACCAGTTGCTTTACATTCTATTTTGGAATTTAGGTATGAAATTTTAAAATGTTTTCTAATCTGATATTTTCAACATGGAACATAAGTATTAGAAAAATTACTAGAGAAATAAAATCCCCTGGTCAAACAAGTTTGAAATACCAGCACACTGTATTCCAGAGTATATTACTTCCTCACTGGCTATGAAAAGTACTTCAATAAAAAAGACTGTTTGTCCCACTGGTTCTAAATTCATTTGACTTTAGATTAAATTTTTCACAGATTACCCAGCAAAGTCCTAGAGAACTGATGTTTTGCAGAACACAATCTGATGTATTGTACTAAATACTGATGGGTCTATTTAAGAAGTATGCTTAATTCATGTCATTTCCTAAAATATTTGTTTATAGGTTGAATAATCTCAGTCTTTAATAGCTAGCTAATTTTAGGAAAATATCTCAACTTAAACAGTACCACATCGGGGATTAGGTTAGTGTTTTCTCCTGTTTTCCTTAGCTAGAAACAGCACAAAATAGTACACAATATAGAAAGGAATAAATATTATCTTAGAGGAGATTAATTCATTTGCTAATTCCACAAATATTTATTTATCCATTTCTGTTTCAGGTTTTGTGTTAGGCACTAGTAAAACAATGAGAACCAAACAGACCAGGCACCTGCATTAGTGGAGTTTATAACTCCAATAACCATATAAACATATGCATACATTTCAAATGAATAGCTCTTATAAAGGAAGTCTACTTTTCCATATTCAAACAAAAATTGATCTAATAGTATTCACTTAGCTATGTATAGGTAAAAAGCAAATTACCTTTAGGTGATCTTTCCTGTTCTTGGAAGAAGAAAATGAGCAATGTAGCTACTCTTTAAGCAGCTTTGGGATACTGTTATTGGTGGCTCTGCAGATAGCTGGACATAATTATCTCTGGGGCTAGAAGTAGCCCTGATCACATATGCCCCAGGGAAGGCTGGCTAACCCACATTTGGAAAGCCAAGGCCTTGAATTACAAGACCTGGTAGCCATAAGAGTAATACTGGATCCTCAGGCCTCCTAACGTATGAAGACCTCTCAATTCAACTTAACATTGGCGATTAGCAGAACTGCTATGAAAGTGTTCTGCCCTCCTGATAGAAGTTGGAGTGAAGGATCAGCTGCCTTCACTGAATTACAGAATCACCCTTCAAAACTAACTTTCAGGTTGAGAATGACTTCATAACTCACCAGCCTGCAATTTCTTCCAGAGATATTCATTCTTGAGTCTTGAGGCACAATCATATTGTGTCTCAATATCTATTGCTTCAGGCCTCTGAGGAAACGAAAATCAGAACCTGGCTATCCCCTTCTCTCTGGGGGTGACTTAGCATCCAATGGCAGTGATGGGGTTGAAAGTGCTTTTGCAGTAAGAAACAGGCACTCCTGGCTTATTCATCTGGCACTGCTCTTAAACAGGCTTGTTTTCATTGAATCTGGAAATATAACAACGTAGGGTTTTTTTTCCTTTCCATTTTCTTACACATAATATTTGTCCTTCATAACAAGACTTCCATTTACTGTAAGTTGGGAGATACGAATTAGTATCATTAGGGCAGAAAGATTAGAGAAATATAAAGTTTTTGATTTTTATAATAGATTTTTATCATTAAGACAACTATATTTAAAAACAAAGTTTTATCTAGGAATACTTTTCTAAATACTAGCATATTAACTTTAAATATATTGACTCAATATATTGACTATAGACCTGGTAGGCTACATCACAGAGTTTGACATAGAGAAGGTCCCAGGCAGAACAGAAGCCCAGCCCTCAGAAATATGAGGATTATCAATGGAAGAACACAGATAAATGAAATTGTCAGTGGAATGTGTGTCCTGATCTCTGTTTTCCAGATAGAAGCTTAGAGGTAGAAGGTAAGATTGATCAAGAGGCCTTGAAGTGCAATAAAGAGCTTGTGCCACAACTGTGCTTGGGAATCTAAAAGGAACTCCTTCATAGAATTGCTCCATACCCATCAGAGGATGCATGATGGAAAACTCTGCACCCTTCATACTTAGGCAGAAGAGTTTAGTGCTTAAGTTTAGTTGCTTCCTAGTCAGCCAGAGTTGAATCACTAATCACCTACATTAAAACCTCTCTGTTGAAACATTTAGTGCAGTTCCAGTGCTCCTTACTAATCTGGACCAAACTGCTAACAATCATATTGTTTTTAATTCTAGAAAAAGTTTATGTGTAATGCAATTTAAGGTCAATTTCTTCTGGGGGATAAAAAAAGAGAGACTAAAACCCAAGTCCAAATTATTCCAAAAATAGTGCTCACATACATAACACAGCAAGTTGTGCCCCTGACTAGATTCATAAGGTTCTTTCCCTTCCTAAATGTACACTCTCATATCCAAAGAGATTTCTCATGTTTTCCAGGTCCTCTTTCTTTGTCCTGCATGGGTATGAAATTCTGTCTATATTGGGAAGTGCAGCTGCGTAGAGATGTTTATCATGTTGACTCCATATATCCTAACATTTGTGTAAAATAAGTGGTTACTTGGATATATATCTGTAGGTTTCATTTTCCATGGTGGGACAGAAGCATGGTCTAAAAATACAACACAGTATTTATATCTTAGCCTGGATGAGAGGCAAATTTAAGAGTAATTTAAAAATATACTGTAAGAAAAATGAAAATTAAAAAGTAGAAATTTTCTAAATACAAAATAAATACATCTGCAAGGGAATGAACTCGTTTTAAGTGCCCATCACACCACATCTTCTCCCCAGAGCATAGCAGCTATTATTCTATATTCCTATATGTACTTAGAATATTGTAATATTTTTAAGTGAAAGATACTTTTTTAAAAAATAATTAAACCATGTGTGTGTTTCTGTAGATCACAAATTGCAATATTTGATTGACCTGGTAATGATCAAAATAATAATGGTATTTTTAAGGGGTGTGTTTGATATCGAGAAGGGCTGCAAAACTGACCAAGATATCAAATACTTTTATGATGAATACAAGCAAAAAGGACATCTTACATGAATGGTGAATGTTGAGCTGATGCCCTAAGGGATTCAGAGGCTCTAACCTAACTAAATACAACATCCTGAGAGGTGAGAGTAGGAAAGCATGCTATTATATCTCACAGGAAACATTCTGATTCTGGTGTCTCATTCTCATGACAAAGGTGGCAACCAGAATAGAGAATAGCACAGCATGGATCCATCCTCCCGACAAAGACAGGAAGAAGAATGGAAAATAATGCAAAGTTAGCACCTTCTTGTTCAAATATATTGTAATCTTAGGGTCTTACTCTCTTCCAGAAAGGATGTAAGACACGTAGTCCTGACAAAGTGTAACTGTGATCTAATAATTGCTAGAACTCCAGGCTTTAGGGAATTTCAGGGTTTTACAAATAGGAAGGCATACTAACACTCATAAGTGTTTTCACTTTCCAAAAAAAGGGTTGTTTTTTTAGCTTAGCTTTTGAAAAGGAAATATAATTGTTAGACCACTGAATCATATAGAAAGTAGAACCAGGACTCTTCAAAAATTACACTGTGGTACTCTGAAGACTATTAGCAAGAGAAAATAATTTATGTTGGACAAAGACAGGAAAAAACCCAACACAAATCCTATGCTTACAACATTTATCATTGCAGCTAGCAGTACTGTAGAACAAATAGCATAGCTCCTTCTATGTATGTAACTGGAGTGTTCACATCATTCTGTATGTATGGATGAGAGATAAACCAGAGATTGCAATCACAGAATAAATTTATAAAGGTCAGTAGAACAACTTATTGTTACATGTCATTAAAAATATTTTTCAAGGGTCAAAGATCCACAGTTCAAGTATACTGAAGAATGTAAGTATTTTTAAGATAAAAAATGTGTATGCAAATACAATTATCTAGTTACCCCTTATATTTTCTGTAATAAGTTGATCATTCCAAACTGTAATTAGGGAAATTCACTACAAATTCAACAGGTTGTAACTATTTCAAAACCTATGGATGTGAACTTTCAAACCTTCAATCCAAAATATTTTTTGTCATACTGAGATCTTAAACTTCTGAAATAACATTTTGAGAGGTTCTAGTAGCAATCAAAGGAGGCTTTATTAAGAGCGTCTGGGTGGCTCAGTCAGCTGAGCAACAGACTTAGGCTGTGGTCATGATCTTGTGGTTAGTGAGTTCTAGTCCCGAGTTGGGCTCTGTGCTGACTGCTCAGAACCTGGAGCCTGTTTTGAATTCTGTGTCTCTGTCTCACTTTGCCCTCTACCCTGGCCCTCTCTCTCTTCTCTTGTCTTCTCTCTCTCAAAAGAAAATAAACATTATAAAAGAGAGAGGCTTTATATACATTAAGGCACTTAACTCTCTCACAACACCTTTGTGAAGAAGGACTGGTTATCATCTGTACTTTACAAAGAAAAAAAAAACTAAGCACATGATCAAACATCTATGTGGAGGAAGCTGGGATGGAATCTTGAAGTTCTGAAATAAGAAGCTGGAACTAAAATTGAAAATACTATATTTTGAAACATATACTGTGCCATATGGAACGGTATATGCGGAGAAATTTCAATCTATTTTCATATGGAAAAGTATTCTGATAATTCTTTCTAATTTATTAATTAATAGAAATATGAGACCCAAAACATGACTTCCTGAAGGAGTTGTCAGCAGACCTGGATTTTGCATACATATGCCTTCTCCTTGTTTTTTGTTTTAAATGACTCAGCTGTGGTTAAAACTCAGCTTGCTCAAAATGGGAAATTAAGTATTTGGGTACCTGTGGCACTAAGCTATTTGTGTGAACATCTTAAAGATCTCATGATAAAGGCAACAGCTAAACATATTGGAGTTACAGCTCTGCTTTAAGATGTGCTCTCTCAAACTACTCTGCAGTGAAGCACTGTATGGTGCCCCAGGTCGAGGAAGAAACCATTCTGAAGGAAAAGCAGGTTGAGGTTCACTAGCTGAATCTTAATCAATAAGATGTCAGGAGGAAAAAACCTTAATATGATGTAGTCAGTGGAGATCAGGCTACATGGGAAGTTTTAGAAATTGAAATATTAAGTTAAATAAAAATATTATAATCAGTTTTATAGAAATATGCTCAGAAANACTTAACAGAGGACCAAGGGGGAGAAGAAGGGGGGAAATGGTGGGGGAAAGGGAGAGAGGCAAACCATGAGAGACTCATGAATGCTGACAAAAACTGAGAACTGATCGATGTGGGGGGGAGGGGGGATGGGCATGGAGGAGGGCACTCGTGGGGATGAGCACTGGGTGTTATGTGGAAACTAATTTGCAATAAACTATTTGTAAAAAAATAAAATAAAATAAAATTCTATGCTGCCAACAAAAAAAAAAAGAAATATGCTCAGAAATAGAGATACTCAAGTTACTAAAAGTAGACTTGCAACATTCTCAGAATGTGTACGTGTATAGAAAAATGTCAACAATAATAACAAGAGCTAACATTTTTAATGGTTACTCTATAGAAGAAGGCACCATCCTGAGTGCTTTTTGTGCATTCACCATCCTCACAATGATTCTATGATGTCGCATTTATTAGTATTAAGGTCATATCATTTTATCCATAGGGAGACTGAGACACAGAGAGGTTTAGAACATATCCAAAATCACACCTCTATTAAGCACTGGAACTAGACTTTACTCAGGAAGCTAGTTCTGGGGGGTCTGTGCCCTTAATCACTAGGATGCACCCTCTTATAGTGTTGAAAGCATTATACAGATGGAGGAAGGAACCTGGGAGAAGGTGGGCATTCCAGAGATTCCACTGAAAAAAGTGTACAGCAATGACAATTTTCTTATTATTTGAATTGTGTCTTTTGATTGTACTTCAGGTTGGTTTGGATGGGAAAACACAGGTCACACAAGTAGAAGAAGGAAATGGAAGAGAAAGGGAGGAAAAAGAAGAAACAGAAAAGGAAACAAAGGAAAGGAACTCCATGTAGAACACTACACTTTCTACTTACTTTTTATATAATGAATTCTTTGTTAGTCTTTGCTGCAAGGACCCACATGAGCATGAACCAATACCGCAATTATTACCCTCACTGATGCCATCCTGAGCCACTGCTAGTTTATATTTGCTAATCAGTTTTGAGTTACTGGTTCTGTTCTCATAAAACTTGCTAAAAGTGGTTTACAGAAAAAAAAAAAAAAGAGAGAAAGAAAGAACATTGATTAGGATAATCCAAGAGGTAATTAAAATATTTTCAGAATCTTTGTTATATAAATAATACCTATTCATATATATTTGTTCTGTGAGGTATTACCAAATACCACTGAAAGAGTTAGAATCTCAGAATTTCATTACAAGAAAGAACATCTTACTACTTACCTTAGAATGTACCAGAGAAGTAAAGTCTGATGACAAGTATGTCAGCTCTGAGTGTCCAGGTCTAAGATGATAGATGCTTGTGGAAATAAGGGTGGTAGCTATTAAAATGTGAAGAGTCAGTATTTGGCTTCTTTCATTTTGTGCTTTTGATAAATATATTAGATTGCTAGATTAATTAAAATATTCTAAACACTAAAACACTCAAAAAGTCTGTATCCTAGGACAACTTGGTGTATATAAACCCCAAATGCTACCAGTGATTTTTATGCCTCTAAGGGGAACCGAAAAGTTACTTAGTTGATATCCCTGTGATCCAAGACATAATGTCCCCTTAAATATCTTTCACATCTGAAAGATTTTATTTTCTCTGTGCAAATTACTCAGCTTCTCTAGGTCTTAATCTTCTCATCTCTAAAATGGAACAGATAGGGGCGCCTGGGTGGCTCAGTCAGTTAAGCATTCGACTTCGGCTTAGGTCTTGATCTCTCGGTTCGTGGATTCAAGCCTCACATCGGGCTCTGTGCTGACAGCTAGCTCAGAGCCTGGAGCCTGCCTCAGATTCTGTGTCTCCCTGTCTCTCTGATCCTCCCCTGTTCATGCTGTCTCTCCCTCTCTCAGAAATAAATAAAACATTAAAAATTTTTAAAAAAATAAAATGGAATAGATATTAACTCTTCTCTCTATTGCCTTCTTTTTAAAATATAGTTGACACATGTTACATTAGTTTCAGGTGTACAACTTAGTGACTTGATTTTCACTATAAGTATAGCTACCATCTGTCCCATTACATCACTATTACAATATAATTGACTGTATTCCTTATGCTTTGTTTTTTTTTTTTTTATTCCTGTGACTTACTCATTCCATGACTGGAGGCCTGTATCTCCCTCTTCCTTTTACCCATTTTGCACAATTTACCACTCCCTTTACCCTCTGGAGACCATCAGTTTGCTCTGTGTATTTACAGTTCTGATTCTGCTTTTGGTTTATTGAGGGTTTTTTTTTTTATTTTTTAGATTCTACTTATAAGTGGAATCATAGGGTATCTGTCTTTCTCAGTCTGAATTATTTTACTTAGCACAATACTCTAGGTCCATTCATGTTGTCTCAAATGGCACAATCTCATCTTTTTTATGACTGTATAATATTCCATAATATATTCTATCACATTTTCCATATCCACTTGACTACTGATAGACCCATAGATTGCTTCCATGTTGGATGTTGTAAATAATGCTGCAATAAACATAGGAGTGCACATATCTTTATGAGTCAGTATTTTTTCCCTAGATAAATACCCATTAGTGGAATTATTAGATCTTATGTTATTTCTATTTTTAATTTTTTGAAGGCCTTCCATACTTTTTTCTTACAGTGGCTGTACCAACTTATATTCCCACCAACAGTGCATGAAGGTTCCCTTTTCTCTACATCCTCACCAACACTTGTTTTTTGTCTTCCTGAATTTAGCCACTCTAACAAGTGTGAGGTGATACCTCATTGTGGTTTTGATTTGCATTTCCCTAATTATCAGTGATGTTGAGCATCTTTTCATATGCCTATTTACGATTTGTATGCTGTCTTTGGAAAACTGTCTATTGAGGTCCTCTGACAATCTTTTAATTGGATTGCTTTTTGGTGTTAAGTTTAGGAGTTCTGCACATATTGTGAATATTAGCCCTTATTGGATATATCATTTGCAAATACCTTCTCCCATTCAGTAGGTTTCTTTCATTTTATTCACAGCTTCCTTTGCTGTGCAAATTTTTTTTATTTTGATGTAGTCTCAAGAGTTAATTTTTGCTTTTCTTTCCCTTACCTTAGAAGACATACCTACAAAAATTCTGCTAGTGCTGATGTCAGAGAAATTATTGCTTGTGTTCTCTTCTAGGGTTTTATGGATTCAGATTTCACATTTAGGTCTTTAATCCATTTTGAGTTTATTTTTGTGTGTGGTGTTAGAAAGTAGTCCAGTTTCACTCTGTTATATGTAGTTGTCCAGTTTTCCCAGCACTATATACTGAAAAGTCTATCTTTTCCCTATAATATATTCTTCTTTAAAACATTTTAAAAGTTTATTTGTTTTGAGAGACATAGAGAGAGTACGAGCAGGGGAGGGACAGAGAGAGGGGAAGAGAGAGCATCCTACTAAGCAGTCTCTGTGTGGTCAATGTGCAAAGCCCAGTGTGGGGCTCAAACTCAAAACTGTGAGATCATAACCTGAGCCAAAACCAAGAGTCAGATGTTCAACTGATGGATTCACCCAGATGCCCCTTCTTTTTTTTTTTTTTTAAGTTTATTCATTTTGAGAGTGAAAGACTATCTGAGAGTACAAGAGGGGAGAGAGCGAGAAATAGAAAATCCACACTGCCAGTGCAGAGATTGACGCAGGGTTTGATCCCACGAACTGTGCAATCATGATCTGAGATATAATCAAGAGTCTGATGCCTAAACCCACAGCTATCCAGGCACCCTTCCCTATTGTATATTCTTGCCTCTTCTGTCATATACTAACTGTCAATATACATATGGGTTTATTTCTGGGCTCTCAATTCTATGCCATTGGTTTATATGTATTTTTTGTGCCTGTACCATACTGTTTTGAGTACTACAGCTTTGTAGTATTTCTTGAAATCTGGAATTATGATACCTCCAGCTTTATTCTTTTTTTCTCAGGATTGCTTGGTCTATTCAGAGTTTTCTAGGGTTTCTGACAAATATTAGTTTTATTTGTTCTAGTTTTGTGAAAAATGCTGTTGGTATTTCAATAGGCATTGTACTGAATCTGTAGAGTGCTTTGTGTAATATGAACATTTTGACAATATTAATTTTTCCAATCTGTGAGTATGGAATATTTTTCCATTTGTTCATGTCATCTTCAATTTTTTAATTGCCTTATAATGACATTTTATTTAAAGATCACTTTCTGTTCCTCTAGCTGCAGGAATCATTTTAAATGATATTTTATTTTTGAATGTTTTATATTCAAATCTGTGCTAATGATGTCTACTTTTAATATTCAAACTTAGCATTCAGAGAGGTGTTTGAGTATGATAGAATTTATCTGTGGAGTAACCAAATAGACATTCATGCCTATATCTACCTATTATATAGTATCCACACAAGCAAGCAGTGTTGGAAAAATACTCTCATAATGTTTAAAATTTTAAGCATACTAATATTTATATAATCGAAAAAGGTATTCTATCTTCATTGAAGCAATTGTCTTGGAAGGCTGTACACTTTATTTCAACTACACCATTGTTCAAAACAATATTTCAACTTATCTTCTGGAATTGCCTTAAGAACCTATGGTACTTTATGTTAAGTGCCTTAATTGTGACAAAATTTTATCAGTGATGGGTGGGTTTGGTTACTCACAAAAGAAGACTGACTTTCTTACAAAACTTATTCAATGACTCTTATAATACCAAAAGCAGGTATTCAAGATTGTTTTGAACAATGGCAGCATCATTGCAATACATACACTCAACTAAGCTGGAGTGTGATACAACTTCTATGAATGAGCTTTCCCAAAGGAATTAATATGAAAAAGAATATCATTAAATTGATAGTACAATTCCTAGCTTTCTTCTTTTATAAATTCCTTGCTTTAGCATTTATATATCATTTACACATGTTTTTTCTATTTATAGAATGGGATGAATATCTGTCATAAAATAATTGTCATAATGTATTGATAAATTTATCCTTTCCGTATTCATGTATTTTAAGTATATATCAACACACTGTATAATTGTAGAATTACACATAGTTACCTGTAAGGTGGGACAGATAATTTATGATGACATTTTTCTTTCTATTCTGTCCAATTTGTGTGTGATATTTTCTTTAATAGTATTTTTAAAAAGAAATATATTATTTGATAAAATTATTGCTCAACTGAATTCCATCAAAATGTCATCATTTTTATGTGCTTAAAAGGCTTCTTATCCTCTATTATTAAGTGATAAAAGATTATAATTTGACAAAAATGGATACTAAAATGAGTGATTTAAAAATATGTTTCAATAAAATTTAACATAAAATGCAAAGCAAATATAAAAAGAATCCCTTTAATATTTAGAAACTACATTTTAATTTTTCTAACTCATTGTATATATTTTATATATATTCATATGTTTCAGTGTGCATATATATATTCACACATATAGCACATGATTATACATGCATTTTATTATTTAATATTCTTGGTTATTTCTAGATACATACCATTTTTTTTAGGGTTTCACTTCTGGTTTACATTGACAATACTGGATTTCTAGATACTTAAATATTTCTACATGCTTTAATAAAATCTGTATGTATAACATAAAGGTTCATATATTGTTACTATGAAAAATACTGCACTCAGTAAATGTCAATCATGTTAAGTTAATTCTCTGCTGAGTCTATGTAAGAAAAAGTTCTACGAATAAATTACTTTTTACAAAAATATGCTAAAGATAAATTTAGTAAAATTATACAAATATATAGTTAATGATCCTAGAAACTTAATTGCACATGACAAATTTGGAAATAGATTTAATTTTCATGGCAAAAGAAAAGTGCTTTGTCCATAATTTGAGAAAAATGAGGTACTTTTCAGTGGAAAAGGAAATTTGTGGTATCCTAAATCAGCTATAAATGTAAATTTCCAAAGTAGTAGATATAGTATCATTTTAGCATTTATGCTATTCATTGAATATGAATTATACATAGGGCCAAAACCATAGAAAACACATAGAAAGTAGATATCATCATTCAATTTAAGAATAGATTCTATTAGAGAATACCAAACTGGCATGAAAGAGTTATCATACACATTGAAATGTCATAGATGCTATTATAAATACTTATTCACATTCTTTAATAAAGCAAAAACAAAAGGAAATAAACAAAAAACCCAGATACAATCATTTCAATTGTGAGTACTGAAGAAAAGTACCTGAGGGACAAGCCATTTTGATTCATCCATAAAGTTATCTTTTGCCACATAAAAATTTATCCCTGGGGCACCTGGGTGGCTCAGTCGATTAAGCATCCGACTCTTAATTTCAGCTCCGGTCATAATCTCACAGTTTGTGAGATCAAGGCCTGTGTAGGTAGGGCTCTGTGCTGAGTGTGGAGCATGGTTGGGATTCTCTCTCTCCTCTCTTTCTGCTTCTCCCTTGTTTGCTCTTTCTCTCCCCCAGATAAATAAACCTTAAAAAAAGAAATTATTCCCCAATTTAGCAACTTTAATATACATCTATTATCTCACAGTTTCTAGGAATCATAAATCTGGATACAGCTTAGTGGGATCCTCTGCCTTATACTCTTTCTCAAGACTGCAACTGAGGTGTCAGTCCAGGGTCTGCAGTTTCATGTGAAACCCCGGTAGGGAAGTATCCACTTCCATGTTCACTTAGTTTTGGTGGCAGAATTCAATTCCTTAGACATGGTTGGGCTGTGGACCTCAGCTGATCAGAAAATACCCTCGGCGCCTGGGTAGCTCAGTTGGTTGAGCATCCGACTTCAACTCAGGTCATGATCTCACAGTTTATGGGTTAGAGCCCCGCGTCAGGCTCTGTGATGACAGCTAGCTCAGAGCCTGGAGCCTGCTTCAGATTCTGTGTGTCTCCCTCTCTTCTGGCCCTCTCCTCCTCACGCTGTCTCTCAGAAATTTATTTCTCTCTCAAAAATAAATAAAAACATTTTTAAAAAATAATAATAATAAAAAAGAACATACCCTCAATCTCAATTCCCTATGATGGGCCTCTCCAGCATTGGCAGCTTGCTTCTTTTGAGTGTGCAAGTCATATAAGGCAAAAAACAGAGGGTGCTAGCCAGATCAAAGTCATAAGCTTTTGCAACCTAGTAATGGAAGTGACATCCCATCACTTTTGTTGTATTCTAGTGGTTAGAAGCAACTCACTACATGCAGCCCATACTTAAGAAGAGGGTGACTGCAGAGGCACAGAAATTCAAGAAAGTGAGGTCACTGAAGACCAACTTCAAACTCTGCCTAACATAGGGGTTAATAAAAATACTTATAGAAGCTCTATTGGAGAAAATAAGGATAAATAATTTCAACCCCATAAACTAAAGAAAACTTTCTTAGGGCACTATCTATTTGGATTGATCCTTGAAGTATTAATTTAGAAGTCTGTTAACATTCCTGGTAACCAATACATTTTCATTTTGCAGCTTGTTCGTTAACAATAAAAACTTGTTATACAAGTGAGCTGTTCAGAATTCCTTTGACCTAGGATCATGTTATTAAAGATAACTATTTTTCGAGCACTTACTACATGACAGCCACTGTGCAACTATGTTCTTATTCAATATAACAATCTATCTATATAAATGTATTTAAATGACAAAAACTGAGCACATCATTTAAAGGTACTTTAGTGTGGTATATCTTGCAGTAATAAATAGATCTATCATGCAATGGCTCAGGCAACAGAAAATTATTTCTTGCTTCTATAACATTTCAGTGTCTATCCAGGTTCGCAAGGGTGGGGGAGAGGTGAATAGCCCTCCCAAAATTTTCCCCTGGGGACTTATTCTGGACATCTCTACTGTCTTCAATATGTGGTCTCAAATACTGCCATAAAAGTTGCCAGAAAACCAGAGGACTTCATGTGAGTAGATCTTCTGGGCCTAGCCTAAAAGTGGCACACATCACTTCTGTTCACACTCTTTTGGTTAAAATTCCAATGTTTGGCCATCCCTCACTGAAAAGAAGCTTAGAAGTGCAGTCTAGTTCAATAGCCTACGAAAGAATAGAAAATGCATTTTGGTAAACAAGTACCATAAAGTAAATGTGAAGACTCTAAATAAGGCTGAGATCACTGATGGAAAATCTGTATCTTCTAGACTGTAGTACACCTATGTATTTCTTTGTGCTCTGAGTATTCTGAACTCCAGGTTCCAAAGGAAATAACCCAAACTACAAAAACGTTGCTTTTATCTAAAGCCAGGGTATAATAAAGTGGTGTAGTTAATCTCATGTTAGGATAAGTTTATAGGATTGGATAAGGAGATTTTTAGCCATTTATTTCAACCTACAGCTGCCTAAAAGAGTCTTGAAAAAATTACAAATAAATGTTCAGTTGCAGTGGCCACTTAAGAGTTCCTGAGATACAGGTCGGTATGTCTAGATACATGAGAAGAGTGGAGAAAGCTGACAAATATTCATGATATTAAACATAGGCCATGGGGAATTTCATGGGCTTCATTTTGGGAGCATAGACATTACTACCGTACCACTTAAGTATGACACATATGCTTAAATCAAGGACCAGTTCAGGAAACCTAAGAACTTAGTGTCCTCTCGATTTTCTAGTGTTTTCTGAATAAAATTGCTCTAGATTTGATTCTTTTTTAACACCTTCCATGAACATAAACCTATCTTAGTGATGGTTGATCTTCAACATGATGATAAAATATTTTATCCCCTTACTAGCATTCACCATATATACATTTCATTAGTGAGTCACTGACCATGTATTGTATATCCAAGAGTCACCTAGTGACCCAACTTGTGGGGCCCTATGTTTATCAATCAAATATTAAAAGTACTGTTTTAGACCCTCCAAATTCATATTTATCTGGTTATTAACCACCATCCATTGACTCCTTGTCAGAAAGAGCAGATTAAAATATATATGATAGTATATATCCCACTGACAAACAACTAGTTTACCTACTTCGTTGTAGCTAAGAACACACACAACTCACTGCCTTCTCTATCCAAAATGCTTTCATGGCTCAAGTAGTTTCTTAAATATATATTTTTTGAGTTTATTTATTTATTTTGAGGGAGAGAGAGGAGAAAAAGGAAAGAGAGAGAGAGAACATTTGCACGTGGAGGGACCGAGAGAGAGAGAAATCCAACCAGGCTCCGTGCTGTCAGTACAGAGCCTGATTCAGGGCTCAATCCCACCAACTGTGAGATCATGACCTCAGTTGAGATCAAGAGTCAGATGCTCAACTGACTGAGCCACCCAGGTGCCCCATGGTTCCAGTATTTTTGACCCCTACTAAAACTCTATACTCCAGCTGTTATGGTCAGGAATTGAATGGACATGAGGTCTTTCTGGTGGAACCTCAGGATCCACTATGGAAAGATCAAACTTGGTACAAGAATTATACTAATCAGCATCAGGCCAAAAGGGAGCCCATTCAGGAGCCCATTCAGGGAGCCCTGTTCAGCTTTTGAACACCCCGCTTTGCCATAAAACAATTACTTCAAAGTGATTCAGGGCATTAGATCTTAGTCTTGTAATACCTGTTGTACGTGTCCAAATGAATCTACCCTATGTTTCACTGATACTCACTGAGCTTCCACAGTCTATTCTTTCCTGCATTTATTTTCCTATTCACTCAAAATAGAATATTCTAATATTTCATACAAGGTGTGAAGACTCCAAAGGTGCCATGATTCCCTTCAGTGAAAGTCCAGTCAACCTTGAACAGTGCAGTCCATGAAACAGTTCAGGCTAAGAACCTCTCTCTCCTTGGCATGCCTTAGAATTAGAATATTTGACACCATAGATGAAAAGGCTTATAAACACATATTGTTATATGTGTTTATATTAATATAAATTCATTTAAATTGTTTGGCCTTAACTTCCCTCTAGCCATGAAAGTAGCCAGATATCCATACAAGAATTAAATTCTCTACAGACCATAACCACAGATCTTCTTCCTAAGTTCTGGCTCATTCTTACCTGACTGCCACTAGTGGTTCTTCTTTTTTAGCTAATTATTTCCTTTCCATCATGGCTCTGAACTTGATGTTTCAGATGTATTTTTCATCTTGAAATTGTCTCATCTATATTGTGGACCTTTGCCCTCAATGACTCACTCCACCTAACTGTGACTCTTGACCCTCTCTAAACTGCCTGATCAGAATACCATACTGACTCACTACTTTGCGTAAAATATAAGGTTAAGCTTTCCTTTTAATGCGTTTATGCAAATGCACAAAGATCAGCACAGTTTACACAGTGCTAGTAACTAGAAATGGTCTTTGTCTGCATGACCCCAGGAGGAATTTCCATGACCAAAGTAAAGGAGCCCTAAGGCAGATTATCAGGGCTAGCCAGGAACAAAGATGGACATTTCTAACCAATCCCACTGTGTGCTTGTGTCAAAAACTCGAGGTCTTAACAGAAAGGATTCTGCATGCACCTCTCTACTATGGCAAAGATACTTTCTGAGCTAGACAGGACCATTACACACCATTATTCCCATCAGAACCTCCATTTCTATCTTATCTATTTGAAGGCTATTTTCCAAGAACAAAACTGAGCCCATCATAGAAAAGCATGGCCAGGGCAGCACTTCCTCTTGTAATGGGAATTTTACAATTGAGAGGTACCGGGGTAGGAACAGATTTGTATGCAATGCACTCTAAAGTAGCAGTTTTTCCAAGAGTAAGATTATAGAACTTTTTTCAAATAATTGGTGAATGCCATATTTGAAATAATTCTGTGTGCTCAGATGATGAGGCAATGAGAGACTGAGACTTCCTGCCCCCTCAGACCAGTAGCATGTACAAGACAGATAGTATTACACAGTGGTCAAGTGCTTGGGCTTGGCTCCTTAATGATTATATGGCCTTCAGCAAGTTACTTAACCCCTCTGTGCCTCGGTTTCCCCATAGGCTTTTTTGTGAGGCTTAGATGAGTGAAATCCCCTAAAGCACTTAAAATAATACCTGGAACACAGCAATCACTCAGTAAATATCAGTTATTTTATTATGTAATTAGTAATTGGAGACTAGAAATTCACATGGGGAGAGAACCAGCCTTCTAACTTAATAACTTAAAATAGATGCTGACAGCACCTAAGAAAGGAATGAGGGCAATCAAGGAAAGTACTCCCCCCCAAATATTGGCAAAGAACTAACCTCAATCATCCCATTACCAATGAGCATAACACAGACACATGCATTCTCATACCATAGATATACCTGTCCATACACGGCACACATGCACACACTCAAGTGAAACCTATAAAGAGAATCCACATCAGAAACGAAGATGAAAAATAAATTTATTCAAGATTGAAAGTAAAAGAAACTCTTGAAAGATTTACTACAGCAAACAGAAGTGTTTTGGGGAAAGCAGATCTTGTACTCATCATTAAATGGAGGAGCATGAACACTGAAAGAGAAGATGAAATATTAAACAATACAAAATAGTCTCAGATGAAAGAGATGCTAAATGAATAGCAGGCAGATGTACAACAGTGCAGGATGAAACAGGAAAATTTTGTAATGAAACTAAAAATAAAATATCTGAATATATATAAGCTTGCGGAATAAAAAGAACAAAATCGACACTACATAAAATTAAATCAATGATTAAGGAAATCTTGAGAAACTCTCCCAAAGCACAGAGTATAAAGACAAAGAGATGAAAAGACAAGTAAGATTAGAAATGTGAAACAGGAAGAAATGAAATTGTATTCATGGCCAACTGGTATTTCAGAGGAGGGAATTAGACCAATTGGGACAGGGGTAATAACCTTCAATCTAAATTGGCCATAATACAAGGGCGGAAGGAACCTTTCTATCTCTGGAGAAAGATACAATTCTACAGACTGAAAAATCTCATTCTGCAATAAATATTAAAAGTAATTTAAAAATTCTATTTATTGGATTACTGTTCCATGTAAAAGAGGGGTGGGTTCAAAATTAGTAGCAAATTAGTACCCCATCTAAGACATTCAAGATGGAAAACTGTATGTTAACATCTCTAAGAAATTATGATATAATCAATTTTTCAAAATTACTTGACCATGGATTTCCTTCTTGTAAAGACTTCACATTCTGCAGAAGTAGTGTTCTGTATTGCAGTTTCATAAACACCAACAATCATATGTTGTGAACTTTTGGAATAATAATGTTACATAACATTATAGTTTCTGGAGTTTATAGACAAAAATAATTAAGATTCTGATTACACTAAGATACAGCTAATATTCTGTATTATTTTTCTAGTTCTGCCACAACAAAGTACCACAGACTATGTGGCTTAACTTATTTTCTCACAGTTCTGGAGGATAGAGGGCCAAGATAAACGTATTGGCAAGGTGTTACTTTATGAGGCCTCTCTCTTGGGCTTGTAGATGGCCATCTTCTCTATCGTCATGTGGCCTGTGTGTGTGTTTGTCTATCTCCTCTTCTACTATTCTTATAAGGACACCAGTCATACTACATTAAGACCCACTCTAATAACTTCATTTTTTATTTTTTATCTATTTAGAACATGAGTGAAAGAGAGGCAGAGAGAGAGAGGAAGAGAAAGAATCCCAAACCATGAGATCATGACCTGAGCCAAAATCAAAAGTCAGAAGCTTAAAGGATTAAGCCAGTCAGGCACCCTTCTAATAACTTCATTTTAACTTATTTACCTCTTCAAAGCCCCTGTCTCCAAACACAGATATATTCTGAGCTACTTAGAGTTAGGATTTCAACATATGAATTGAGGAGAGAGTAGAGAGGGGAACACAGTTCAGCCTATAATACTACCAAAAGAAAAATAAAGCTTTTTGTAGAGTTCTATCCAAGATTAAAAGCTAGAAGATATGGAATAGTTAAAATGGGATTTTGTGGGGGTAAAAAAAGTACATAATTGAATAATGTTATGCCCAATCAAGGTATAATTCACATATAAAGACAAAGAAATTTTCAACTATACAACGGCTCCACAAATTAATCCTATTGATCAAGACACAAAACTAACTATTTTAAAAATTTATCTGAAAAAACTACGTTCAAAATAGTAGCCATGTTAAAAATCAGTTTTGAGAACACAGATAGATAAGAAAATAAAATGAATTACATCTTGGATTTGAATTTCCAAAACTAGTAAATGGACATAGGAGTACTGAAGGGGAGTTAAAACTATGTACTTAAATATTTCTGATTTTAGTTTAGTTATGTCAATAGATATGACTTAATTCTTGATGTTTTTAACTAGTGTGTATATTTGTTCTTTTTCCTTAAAGGCAAACATTTGTAGAAATAAAAATAGGTATATAACTCCCAAAACATAAGAGAAAACAAAGAAACCATGATTTAAATGAGCATTTCTCAAACTTTTTGATATCAGTACACTTTTACACTTTAGAAAAATTACTGAGTATGCAAAAAAGAGTTTTTGTTTATGTAGGTTATATATGTTAACACTTGCCATATTCAAAGTCAAAACTGGGCAATTTTAAAACACAATTTTAGGGGCGCCCGGGTGGCTTAGGCGGTTAAGTGTCCGACTTTCGCTCAGGTCATGATCTCGCGGTTCGTGGGTTCGAGCCCCGCGTCGGGCTCTGTGCTAACTGCCAGCTCAGAGCCTGGAGCCTGTTTCAGAGTCTGTCACTCCCTCTCTCTCTGACCCTCCCCTGCTCACGCTCTCTCTCTCTCTCCTAGAAATAAATAAAACATTAAAAAAAAAAACACACACACAATTATAGGCAAATACACATTCCATTAAATATCAGAATGATGACATCATCACTTGTCTTTCAACCTCTGGAAAACTCCACTGTATACTTATTAGAAAATGAAAGTTGAATAAGGCAAATGAGGTCTTAGTATTGTTATGAAAAGAATTTTGGCTTTGAGGACCCCTTAAACAGGTCCTGGGAACTCCCACGGGTTTCCATATTTAACTGGTGATTTAAATAAATGAAAATACTAATAAATCCAAAAAGAGTTTGAAAAAATGAGACCAAATTTGTCCTTTATAAGATATTATAAATAAACATTATGAATGAAAATTGATTCAGTTTGATACAAAAGCATCTGCAAGCTGGCTTCCCTCTACCCTCTTCAAAGAAAGAGCCTCTCTCTCCTTGCTGTCTCCGTGATGCTATTTTCTGCCAGTTCTTTTTATGTACCTTTTATCACTGCTTTTGTTTGTTTAATTAATTAGTTGCTTTTATTGTTTTTGTACTTCTCTTTCTCTAAATTCTGCTTTTCACCCTCTTGTCTTTTAGCGCTATCTTAAAGGCCATCTTATTCACTCTCCTGTCTTCATAATATCTTGATGATTCTTCCCAAAGTGTTCAATACATGTATTAATATATTTACATATATGTTTATATATCAGACTGCTTAAGGGACAAACCACCCTTTTAAGTTCAACATATTCAAAACTTTACTGGGAAACTTTTTCCTATAAAAACAGTTTTTCCTTATACCTCATTCAATTAGTCATCCCTTGTTTTTACTTCCCAGTTATTTTAAAAATCCATTTTCTTTTTTTGCCATTTTCAGAACTTTGTCATATCTTCCCTGAACTACTGGAAAAACCTCTTCTGTGGTCTCCTAGCCACCAATCTAGACTTACTTTGACCGTGGTCCATCTTCATCACAGCAATCATCCTAAAATCCAAGTGCTACCACTGTATCCAAAATTTAAAGTTTTTATCACGTACAAAGCATCTGGTATGACACACAAGTCCCACTACTTACCACTATCAAGTGATCTCTGACATTCTGCTCATGACATTGAAAATAAATGCTATATATAAAAATACACATATATCAGCATGTGAAATGTTTATATTGGATTTTTAAGTTAAAAATGAATATAAATTGCACATAAAAACTATGATCAAAACTATGCTTTTAAAGAGGTGTGCCCATGTGATTCAGTTGGTTAAGTGTCCAACTCTTGATTTCAGCTCAGGTCATGATCTCACAGCTAATGAGATCGAGCCTTGCATTAGGCTCTGCACTGACAGCACAGAGGCTGCTTGGGATTCTGTCTCCCTCTCTCTCTGTCCCTACCTTGCTTGTGGCTGTGCTCTCTCTCTCACTCTCTCTCAAAATAAATAAATATTTTTTTAAAAGCTACGCCATTTAACTCTTATTTGCAAAAGAAAAAATATTGAAGAAAAACACCACCAACATATAAGACTGATTTTAGAAATAAGATTTTTCTCCTGTCCCCAAATATTTGATACTATGATCATACTGCTTTGCAAAAGAAAATAATACTGTTTTTCTTGTTTTTATTTTTAAATATATATATATAAGTTTATTTATTTATTTTGAGAGTAAGCACGAAAGGGAGAGGGGTGGAGAGAGAGGGAGGGAGAGAATCCCAAGCAGGCTCTCTGCTTTCAGCAGCAGAGTATGATGTGGGGCTCAAACCCAGGAATCATGAGATCATGGCATGAGCCGAAATCAAGACTCAGAGCCTTAATGAACTGAGCCACCCAGGCACCTGTCCTGTTTTTAAAATTCCATGAAACATCTATCTTAGAGGTTTCCGGACATTTATAGTAATATCAGTATTTTTATCTTTCATATGATATAATATCTAAGCAAAAGAATGTCCATTGTATTTAAATTTTTTCTCTTTTCACTCTAATGTTTTGGTTATGTAATAAGATGCCAATGCAGAAATTAAAGTTCACATTCCTAGAGCAAATCACTTTTCTACCAAAAATATTTATACTTTGCTTTTAATATACACTGTCTCAGACCTCTCTGGGAATGTAGGCATTCAGCCTCTATAGTCTAAGATCAGGATCAGAAGCCAGACTGCCTGGGTTTGTCACCTCCACTCTGCCATGTGCTTAATGGCATGCCTTGGGAAAGTTATTACCTCACTGTACCTTAGTGTTCACATGTATAAAATGGGAATGATAACAGCACCTACCTCATATGGTTGATAAGGATAAAATAATCAAAACATGTAGAGCACTTAGAAGGGTGCTAGGTACATATTAAACACTAAATAAATGTTTATTATGAACTATTATTACCATATTATGTATAAGTACACCAAATATATCTGTGTATATGTTATACAGTCTATAATTATTGTTATATCTTAATTAGTTCTTCACATGCATTATTCATTTGAAATCTCACCATAAACCTGTAAGATAGATAGGGCAGATATTACAACTGGTTTTGTATATAAGAAGTCTAAGTCTCACAGAGATTGGGTCACCTGCCCAGAGTTTGAAAATTAGACATTTACCAGATAAAACACAATGACTCATGAATATTCCAACGTTGCCCCAGGGTCCAGCCCCATCATATGACTAAAGTATCTGAGTGAGATGAATTCCCTGGCCAAAGGCAAGAAGCTAGAGACCTCTTCTTGTTTTCATTTCTTATTTCAATATAAATGGGCATATATTTACAAGTGTTTAACAACTGGCTGGGGCCAGAGGGAGCTCTGATTTATAACACTTGCCCATTTCTTGTTTCTGTAGTATAAATAGTACTCCCACTATGGCCAATTTCAAGCCAACCTATCTGATGTCAGTGAATACAGAATTTGGGAGAGATAAGCACAAGGGGTGTTTCCTAACCAACATGAGCTGGTTCCAATTTATCATAGAACATAAAGAAAGAAAAATGATAATGGAAAACTTCACCCATGGTTGGTGCCTCAATGTTTAAATTAACATTGAAGCTATTTCTCTGTATAGGAATTGTGGCTAACCAGACTACTTAATCGTTTTCACTTAAGACTTCAAAGGCATCCCATACTAGAATAGCTAGTCCGTTATAAAATCTTCCAGTTCACACCTTTTTCTTTCTGGGTTTTAGAAAACCAGGGTTACCCTGAACCACAGAGCTGCTCACCAGTTTCTCATTTTCAGTGCACATATCAGGAGGCATTGTGTGTTCTGAGATGTTTACTGGATCCTTGGCTGTTATCAAGAAAACCCCATTCATCAGTACTGCTCTGTCCTCAGGGGAGGGCAAGGAAGGATAACCAAGACTTCACAGTTGATCTCTATTCAGATCTTCCTCCAGCCTTCTCAAATGTAGGTACCACACTTTTTCAGAAGGGCATGTTTCTTATTCTTCCTCTACTAGTGCTATGGGTCCTTGCCAGCAAGTGGCCTGACACTGTTGAGAAGTCAAAGGAAAACATTTTCCTCTGGTTCCCCTATCAGGTCTATGAAAACTCACTATATTTGATATGAACTCTCTACTGACTTATTCTACTGAATAATTCTTGGGAGAATTATTTATTTTCTGATTTGTCTTGTCAAATTGCTAAAAGTAGTTACCTCAGAAATGGTAGGCCAGGGACTCCTAGATGCTATACAAAAATGAATGTATATTTGAATAGTCATAAATTCCCAGCTTACTGATAAAACAGTAGTCATTAGGGCATAATACAGTTACTTGTGTTAGTGTCCTAAATACTATAGTACCATTTTGTATTTACTGAAAAAAACATCCAAAAGACTATAACAACACCTTATTGTGTAACTTCCTGGTGCCCTAGACATATATTTAGTTAGGGATCAGACTGACTTACCAGAGTGTAATCAGTTATCTACAAGTCTGGCTCTGATATGAGCCACCAGTGCTCCAAAGTCTCAAAATACAAGACAGAATGCTTGTTAAACTCTTCTAAGATCATTGGTGATTATAAAAACCTTCTTCTACTGACATGTGGAGAAAGTGACAATGATGGAAAGCATCAGCTCTTGATTAAAAAGACATGATCACCCTCCTCCTTTTCATTTTCATACTTCCACCCTCCCCACCATATACCACAGCTTCCAAACAGTCACTCAGGGACTGCCTTCTGGATTTTTCTGTATTGAGTTTGACAGATGAGGCTTAATAATAAGTAACCTGCCTGCAGCAGAAATAACTTTATCTTGTGCAATATGGTAAGCCTTTGCCCTGGTGGTAGAAGGAGTGAGAGAAATAGTATTGATTAAAGAACTTTATGTAAATAAATGTAGCATGGGCACCACAATAACACACCACACTAAAAGTCACAGCATCTAACATTTACTCTGGCATTTTTTGTACCCACAAGAAATGCTACTGCACAAATCAGAAAGGGAGGAGGTGGTATTTAAAAATCTGATGTATACACCTCAATTTTCTGTCTTCTAAAAGCTGACCCTAAGATAAAGATTTAGGTCAAGTAGTTTATTTGGGAGGTGATCCTAGGAAGCATGGTGTGAGACTGAATGAATGAGAAGTGGAGGAAAGAGGGCCATAAAGGGGATATGTTAATGGATAAGTGACTACTGGAAGCAACTGGAGTTCACTCCCCTTGGGAATCCTCAAGAGACAACATAAACACATCTTCAGGAAGCAGATAGCTTGGGTACTTAGCAATCTCTCTTCTCTCAGTGGTAAAGGGTGGCTCTTGGTGGCGTTGAAAACAAGATACTTTGGCCTTGTCCTATCATCTAGGTGCACATGACCAAAGGAAGAGAAAAACACTGGTGCTTAAGGCAGGAAGTCATTGGTATATACAATAACTGTGTCAAAGCTGCAGGTGAACCCAGAGCGAGCCAGGGGGTGGGGGGATCAAGCACTGGCAGCGTCTGCTACAACATACCTACTTAAAGCATGGTTGGTTCAAGCTTGGAAAGAATAAAAAAGCAAGATTAAGTGTGCAAAGAAGGTGATGGCAGCTTCTAAATGAGCCATATAAACCCACTTTCCCCTCTTCCTCTTGCTGTTTCTCTTCTTTCAGGAGATTCCCTGACCTCACACTAAATTCCCATAAAGCAGCACTCATCACAGCCCATATGACCTGCACATTTCTCAACTGGTACCTAGCACATTTCTCTTATCAAAACTAAATTTACCTGTACTGTTGCTCAACTCCTTAGAGATACTTTATTCTTCAACTATGACACATCATCACCAGATAAACTTTTATGTACTAAAAACTTGTTGGATAACATATCTCACCCAAAGATATTTATAATTTGTCAGAGGGCTAGTGGATATTTAACGCATTAAGGGGATAATAGTATACTTTTAGATAAAATGGCAGATCAATGGCAGAGGAATCTGGAAGTACAGCGGTATTCTCCTTTACATATGAAATTTTTTCTCCTCAAGTGTTAAAGAAATATATTTCCATTTCAAGATTCACAATGAATAATATTATGCTGAGATCTCTAAGAAGTCCAGTTTTAAATATATTTATTTAATTGTTCTCCACATATTTTACCAAAAAACACTTACAAATGCTTAACCTATTTTCTTCATTACCTTGTAAAATATAACATTTGATATACACAAATACATGTAACATTTATGTGTGTCTGTATATATTATATATACATATAACAAAAATATACCAAGACCTCTGATCTTACCACACACTCCTAGAATGAAAGATTAACCATTAACTTGGCAAGCATCTATATGTTCTTCTCTATGTTCCTCCTCACCTTGCCCCCAGGAGTAACTAACCCTTATCTTGAATTTTGTATTTATCATTACTTTTACTTTTTTAAAAAAATGTTTTTTATCATATATAACACATGAATAAATAAGATATTGGCTAGTTTTGTTTGTTTCTGAGATTTATGAAAATACGCAGTATTTTGAAACTTGTGACTTTTTATTTTTCAATGTTGCATTCCTAAGGTTCACCCATATGACTGCACATAACCTATAGCTGTACAGCATTCCTTCTCATCACTGTGTAAGATATATTTGTAAATACATTTCGATTTCTTTACTCAGTCTCCTATTGATATAGGAGTTGTTTTCAGTCTTTCTGCTATTTTGAGCAATTTTCCTATAAGTATTCTTTAATCTGTTTCCTTGGTGCCTATGTCCAAGAGTAGGTGCCTACATGTGCAAACAATAATTTATGCACTAATATGTATCTACATATGAAAACTTCAAGTTCATAAGATAATGACCCATTTTCAG
This sequence comes from Crocuta crocuta, assembly GCF_008692635.1. Taxonomy (NCBI): domain Eukaryota; kingdom Metazoa; phylum Chordata; class Mammalia; order Carnivora; family Hyaenidae; genus Crocuta; species Crocuta crocuta. The sequence continues at coordinate 1,890,743 of NW_027528851.1, read as the reverse complement.
AAATAGGAATAAGTCAGACTGTCTTTCCTTTTTTCATCATACTGAGTTCTAGGAGTTGGAACTCATCATTATAAACAACACCCACAAATAGAAGACAACTTCTTTAAGTAAAGTCAATGTCAGCTCATTTGTGTTTTTAGGTATCCTCTGGGTGGGGGGACAGGGAAGCAAGCATTAGACAACAAATAAAAGAAACCTGTTTTTCCTTTCAGAAGGCTGCTATTCAGAAAAAGGGAGGAAAGTATATTGTGGGTCCTCAAATTCTCCTGGGACTCTTCCATGTCCCTTTCCCCCAGGTTTTTGGGTGATTTGGACTCAGCAAATGCAGAAGTATGTTAGGTCATGTGCAACTCACAAATAGCTGAAGACAGCTGGACCAGTCAGCCCTGTTATCATTGGAAAGGCTACATTANGTGTATATATATGTCACAATTTTTTTTTTCTTTCGTTCCTTTTTTTTTTTTTTTTTGGACATCCATTTGGTAGCGTTTCCATTACCACAGTGGGTTTGAGCATGGATCAAGTAGGCTTAGTAGAGATAGCTGCCTATGCTTGAATGCCTATTTTAGTCTCAATGTTTTCCTTGGTTACGAACTTAAGTTTGTAAAACAGGTATTTTGGGATTGTGAATAACTTGCTTAAGTCCATAAAAATTGTTCCATGATTGTTGAGCTAGTTGAGCCTGAGTGGTTGGCCAGACTGAACAAATAGCTAGGCCATTAGATTTGACCCCTGAATTTGCATAAAGGTAATTTTTCAATATTGAGATAACATGCACTGTGACCAGGACAACTACCAGAAGTTAGTAATTGGGGAGCATATCAATTACTGTAAGATATCACCAATTTTGTCATTATTATTGCATATGCATATTGCTATGGCATTACTTGAGATTTTCCCATGTTGGAGAGACACTTTTTCCTTAGCAGTAAATCATGGTAAATTTTCTAGGCACATACTGAGCCAGAAGATTGGGTAAAGCAATAAGTGAAGGTGTTTATGGGGCTAAGAGTCTGTTCATAAAATTTGCTAAGATATTGACAATGCCATTTCCATCCTGCAATGCAAAATTCAGGGGATGCTTATCTCTTCTAATGGGTGTTGAATGCAAAGGAAACTCACTATAGAAAGACCTTGTCAGGTCAGAAAGTCTTAACTTTTCATTTATTGAGACAATCTCCTTCCATTATGGATGAGTGACAAACTAGTGGCTGCTACTCAGCCCACTTAGCAAGGGAAAATGGAAGTCTAATGACAAAAGCTCCAAAAAGCTGTGAGATTAATCTTTCTAAGATACCTATAAGTACTTGGAGAACTAAAGGAGATAAGGAGATTCAGCATGGGGTTGGTTTTATTGTTGTCTGCACTTCTTCCTATAGGGGACTCCTCTCAAATTTGGCAGTTTATTTGGTGACTTGTATACAGGCTTGTAGTTAAAGTTCCAGTTGTGGAGCATGCAGTTTCCATATCCAAAAGAAGCCCATCCTAGGGTTGGGAGTCATTCTTCATATATGTATATTTTTCTAACTCCCCATGTCTTCATGCTATATTTTGGTCATTTGTTTATATATAATTCCAGTCTACTCATTTGCTCTTTTTTGTGTCTTATTTTATACATGTCTTTTATAGCTTTATGAAATAAAACACAAAAATTTGTGCACATTTAGTGTATGTATCTTTTTGAGTCTGGACAACTATTTTTGGATAATAGTTCCCCTAATAGGTATGAGATGATATCTCATTTTTACTTTTATCTGCATTTCCCTGCCTTATCTACTATTTAAACTGTCCATTAAAGTCTTTTTTCCCCCCTAACACTTGTGTTTTTCATTCTGGAAGTAACATTTTGTTTTTCAAATCTCTCAGTTCATTCACGATCGTTTTGTCCATGGTTTCTTTTATCTTTTTCTTAACATGGTTGACCCCTTTATGTGCTTGACGATCTTCAATTATAAATGTTTTATTTAATCGTTTCTGTCCCATAGGACTAAATTGGGAAAAATTTCCTCTCAAAACTATTTCTGCTTGTGGGTGACTTCAATCCTCTTGTTGATTTTGCAAGGGAATCCAACTTGCAACTTTACCACCTTACCAGAGAAACTTCACTCTGTATTGCAATGCCGCTATTGACATCTTGACTTCTCATCTTTTTTGTCCTGACTCCACTCCGCTGATTTGGTTCCAGCTGATGGTTAATGTGTGTATGTGTGTGAGAGGGGCTGTAGGGAGGTCTTGAACACATGCCCTACATTTACCAAAACAAGCAATACTCCCAAAGATGATCTTATCATAATATAGCTGCTTTATACTGGAAGGATCCATTTAATTAGCCCAAATGCCAGAAGTATGGAAACATTTTCAAGCATATATATTACCATTTTGGGTACACCAGTTCAAGGTACATAGCTTAGGAATAAACAAAATGTCCAAAATACTAGATTACTTTTCAGAGAGTCCAGGTTCTAATCTTTTTATCTACTATTCCACTATGATTTCATGTTATTCTATATGAATTCCTCTGTTAAATGTATACCTGTGCATATATCTTCTCTCGCGGGCTCAATAGTCTATCAATTTTGTTTTCTTGAATCAATAACTAAAAAAAGTGCATGTTTGAATTTCAAATCTATATATAATTTCATTGATGACTATGATCGAAGATTAGTAGCTGAAGAGACAAGAGAAAGCGACTAATAGCTTGCATAAATCCATGAAATAGTCTGTCATTTTTAGGTAAATATGGGTGGGACATTAGTACACATTTAATATTTTTTTCTAAAATGAGTTTTAAAAGAACTCTCCACTCTTTTACTAGATGAATCTCCCTTAATTTACATACAATGAAATCAGCAAATACACAGAAATATTTCATACATTTATATTTAATTGATGCAGAGTTATAAATGAGCCAGGAATATGCACCTGCTGTTCTAGAGGAGAAGGTATCAACTTCCTCTTTTGTCCAGTTTAATGCTTTATTTTTAAGAGTCACAAAAATTACTTATACATGGGATTAGTACTTTTGATCTTTATCAAATGAACCAGTATTTTTTAGGGTTTCCTTAGATTCAATCATTTTTCTTATATCTTTGAAAATACTGTGATTTATTAACACAGCTAATTAAAAGTAAAATTAGAAAAACCTAAATTGCAGGATTCAAATTCTAAGAAATATTTAGGCACATAAAAAAATCACATCTGCTCTTCTTTTTGTAACATAATATTTTTATCTTTAATTTTATTGGCATTTAACTTTGTATCTGGTATTTCTCCATATCCGCGCTTGGAAATATTTTCCTCGTTTTTTAATAACTACATAGATGTACTGTCACTATAGACAGATACATTGTTTAGAACTTTACTTATTAAAATCGTACTAAAATGAACACTGGAATATATATCTTGGCTCACTTGGAAAAGTTGTCCATAAGACAAATTCTTAGAAGTAAAATGCTGAATTAAAGATAAATTTATTTCTCCTCCAAGAAGTTGCACAAGCAGTTTCTACGACTGCCTACTTCCCATATCCTTGCCAATACCGAATATTATCAAATTCAACTTTTGTCATTTTGGTAGTTGTGATATGTGATTTTTTTCCCCTTTCATCTTCTGTTCCATGTCGTTCCTTGTCCTTGTGCTCCGTTTTAAAAATTTATATAAGGAATTTTGGATCCCCTGGTTCAAAACCTCTTTTAACTTTTGTCCCTTATTTTTCATTTCCTTGTTTTTTGCTCTAAATCCCAAGACATTTAAGCTTCTTTCTCAAATCACTTTTTGGGAAATATTTCTATTACTTTAGATTTTCTTTCAGGGATTTTCTTTTTTAATTTTGCCAATCATATTTTTTCATTCCCAATAATTAATTTTGTTCCCTGATTAGCATTTTTAAACTAGTAGCTTATGTGACACTCTCTTAATCTAAGGATACTATTTCCCAGGATTATTTCTATTTGTTCTTACTGATCCTCCCCTTTCAAACTATTCAGTTTTCATCAAATAACTGATAATACATGGTTGTTGGTTCCTATTTGTGACTAAAGGACCAGGTTGATTAATATATTTCACAGGGAACACTGCCCCAAAGATAACTCAATTCTCTAAAAGAGCCCATCCTTTCAGTGAAAATTGGTGGGTGGGACGCAGGTCAAGGAGGAGGGATGCTGGTAGCAGTATCTGTGTTACTAGACAAACCAAGCCAATCAGTAGGCTTTGTTTGGGGTTTATGAGCACTGGGGAGCTTAACAAGTGGAGATGCCTCCAAGCAACCACTTTTGGGGTTATTCCCAGTCATATAAACGTCTTTTATTGTCCCCATCCAATTCTTCCTGGTGATAGCAAGAATCTAAGTGAAATTCTGCTTGCTTTTTTCTTTTCCACCCTAATTCTCACCCAAGAAAGCCTTCCCAGTTCTTATTTCTTTGTTTTTAAAAGAAGGCTTATGAAACTGGAGCTTCTCCAGAACAGCAACCTCCTTTTAGGAAGAGAAGGGAGCACAGTATCCTGCTGGTCCTGACCCTAGATGGCTGCCTTATTGGCCACTAATGCTTATTCTTACTCCTTGAAAAACAAACAAAAAAAAACATTTAATAGTTTTGTTGACATATAATTCACATGCCCTAAGATTATTTTGCTGACTCTAGATTAAACATTTTTCCTCGGCTCTTGGGAAGTCTGCACCCATCCCTGAGGATTAAGCTGCGCCTCTCTTTCCTCTCTATTTTTTCCCTTGTCACCTCCATTCTATCTTCCAAGATTTTCTCAAACTTTCTGGTTCCCAGCTGCTGCTTCTTTTTTAAAAACGCCTTTTTTTTTTTTTAAACCACACACAGCATAGTTTCATTTTTTAAAAAACTTTGTTTTTTCCATGGGATCTTTGGAATAAGGAAAAGGTAAAGTCATCAGCTTCAGTCTACTTCCTTCCCAGTTCCATTTTATGACTTAAGGTAGTTTATTACTAAATTTATGACACATATACTTTACTAGTAAGGTCCACAGAACACATATCCACTGACAACTGGTTGATGGAGGCAGTTCACTTAAAGATTGGAAGAACTCCCCCGCTCCCCCATTTTTTAAGTTTATTTTGAGAGAGAGCACAAGTGGGGGAGGAGCAAAGAGGGAGAGAGACAGTGAGAGAGTGAGAGAGAGAGAGAGAGAGAGAGAGAGAGAGCAGGGGAGAGACAGAAAGAGTGAAAGAGTGGGAATCCCAAGCTGGCTCTGCACTGTCAGCCCAGAGCCCAACGTGGGGCTTGATTTCAGGAACCAAGAAATCATAACCTGAGCTGAACTCAAGAGTTTCAGGCTTAACTGACTGAGTCACCCAGGTACCACCACCTCCCACCCCCATTTTGGAGGTAACATTAGTCTCTGAAGAGATGACATGTTCAGAATAAGCTTTTAGAAGTAACACAACATACTTTTATCACACAAGAACTCTGTACAGCACTAAGCGTAATACTTCGGCTCTATCAAGTACACAAAAAAGGCTTACTTGATTTAGACCTCTACATGCTTAAATTCAGAGTTTCATTTGTGTTATCTGAACCTTAAAATACACACACACACACACACACACACAGACACACACAGACACAGAGATATTTCAATGAAAACATGGGTTTACGTTCTATTGCAATATATATTTATGGCTTCACTATCCTAAGACTTTCTATACTTCTCAGGTAATACATTCCATGACAGTCTTACATTAAACCATCTACCAGAAGGATTGACATTAGTAGTGGGATAGAGTAGTCACAGCTCTTTAGACATATAACTACTGTGCCATTTTGATGTAATTCTGTATAAATTTCAAACATTTCTATTTAACATAATCAAGTGGTACGAAATCTTCTTTTTAAATGGCAAGTATATAGTACTAGCTCAATTGGCACTTAGCAACAGTCCTTTTACAATATGCACAATAGCTTCCAGCAGGGAGTTTTTTAAGGACCATCCTTTGAGAGCACAAACTCACACATGTACAATCAGTAGACATCAAGGTTCTATCTCCAGCTCCCCTTGAGATGTTATTTAGCTAATGTACAAATGTTACAGCTAAGCTGTTAAGCCTGAAAAATAGAACACACAGTTGTATGCAGGTACACTCATTTTTCATTCTCTCGGCTAATATCTTCATACCCTAATTCTACATAAAACAATATCTAGAATGAATTGGGATTAATTTTTCTAGTAAAGGCATTTTTCATTTTTTAAAAAAATGCTATTAAAGAGCATTTGTGAGTATAATTTTACATACTAGCAGAGCACATGGAATGGATATGCAATGAAACAAGTTGCCTGATTGTAGAATATTTAATTTTTCTGTCAGATTATAATTATGTCATAGGCTGCTGACACTTGCCATTGTAACAAAGGATGTACAATCTGTTATTATTTGGCTTTACAGCATGCTCTTGGGATGTGGAACTGCGTCTTATTGTGTATCTCAGCGAAGGCTGGGTGCCTGGCACATGGTTTGTGCTCCATCAGTATTAGAATGCATAAATTAATAAACATAGAAAATAATACTTTAAATAAATCAAGGTAATTTTTACACAGTGTGTACAAAAACTAAATTGACTGACACAATAGATTTTATATTAGGGAAAATTATACATATTTTAGAACACATTCAACGACATTTCTATTTTCTCCACTTACCTAGTAAATCAGTGTTAGATTCTTCTACAACAGTAAGATTATACTACACCCAATTCAAAATTCCTAGTTGGATTTCATTATTGCAGTTTCATTTTCTCTGTTCAGAGTTTATTCTGATGTAGCTTCAGAATGCAAACAGAATAATTAGCAGAGCACTGTGTGCCACATATACCCAATAGGGCACTGTTTCAATCCCACTCCAATCCAGCCTCCTCTTCACTGTGGCCTCATCATTTAGGCCCTGTTGACCTGACTACTTTTCCTTTCTGTCTCCCTGAGTTGACTTACTGGTGCCGCTGAGATTATATGGAAGGAAGAGGGGAACACAGGAAATCCCCACAGGTTCAAATTCAGCTTCCTTCTCAGAAGTTTGCCCTTATTATTAGCTGCCAAGTACTGGCATCCTGTAAGTTGTTATATGAGGAGCTGCTTCTGCTCTACCATACTTGCATGTTTTGTAGGTGATGGCAGTCAGGGGGGCACGGATCAAATTATAATGTAGGAACACCAGCATCATACTCTTTCTTTTGTTCAATTTTCCACTTCATTAGTAAATGCAGTTGCAAAAATCTCTTGATTTGAGTGTTTCTAGAAAAATGTCAGTGCCTCTTTTTCTTTCACTTTTATATCCTGTCTTGATCATACTCTTTAAGGTAATGTCATAATGACATTAGTTTTGTGGCAGGAAGATAATTAAGAAAATGATTTATCAACCTCACCCCATTTGACAGATCCAAAAATTGAGGTTAAAGGCTGAGTCTAGTTTAGATCTCAATGACAGTAGCACACTACTCAGTTCTCCATCTACGGTTTTCACTTCCTTCCAAAACTACTATAAAAATATAGTATTCATTTCATTAAACTCTGATGTTTATTAGACTGAAAGGGTTGCATATAGATGGACTATGGAGTCAAACAGGGCTTTGTTATGGAAAATGAAAAACTGAGAGGCCATGAGTTGGCTGTAAATCTATTTTTTGAAATGCATACTCATGTTTTAATCCCAGATAAATTAGATATTTTTTCTTTGCTCTTGCTACCTTTACACAAAGAGGAGAACATTTCAATTTAAATGAGAAAAGAGAGTACCTGCAAAGTGGTTTTATAAAATTACCTCTGCCCTTCCAAAGCCACCCTCCCTATGTAGATCCTAAGGTTATTCTGCATCACCTTATAAAATAGAAGATCACAGTTAGCATAAATGCCCACAAAAGGACAAATGTACAAGCCACACTAACCATGAGCAAGTACTTAGGACCCTGCCTCTCCACCCGCAGCCTCTTTTTAACCTTCTGTTAACAGCCTTCGAGTGCACTTGCTGATCCAGGCATACAAGATGGCATTATGTCCCTCTGTCTGCTCAGTTACTTAAGAGCGATCCAAAAACTCTCAAGTAAGACTAATACTGTGGAAGTTTAACTGAAACTGGCAACCTGCCACCAAAGTCTTTTGCAGTATCTGGATCAAGGCAATTCAAAAGACTCTAAACTTTGCAATGGGGTGAAGTTGGGAAACCTAAGCCATCATTTGAGCTCTCCCCTTCTTTCCTACAATTTGCAAATGACAGCTGACCTCAAAATTTAGCTACAAACTGAAACTTAGCTGGGCCACGAAAATATTGCTCATATGTATATGAAAGAGGATTGAAGGGTTTTATGTCTTAAAACTATTTCTCTCCATTTCTAAATTTTCAATATGCTGGGAAACTATTCATAGACAAAGGGAGTTTCCCCCTCAAACTAAAATCTCTGGAATTTTATTTTTGAATATGTGAGTCCCTGAGCAATAAGAAATTAACTAACCACATTTACTTCTTTCCCTCTAAAACCTGATTTTTAAAATAACTGGTGCTGGTTAGAACTAATTGTTTAAACTTTGGTCAAAGCTAAATAATTGGCTACTTCACAATTTGAAAAGCCATAACTAATTTAAACCATTAAAATAATCTATGGAGACAAATTGCAAGCCAAGTTTTCAGTGGAAAGGATCCAAAGTCCCTGAGATATTAAATTTAAAAGCTTACTCTCTTACCTTTAAAATTCTAAATTACAACATCATGACCCTGATGCAATATATTTTTAAGAGAGTGCTGTGGTACAGTACCCTACATAATTATTTCACTCCTAGGCAAAAAAGCCCATCATTCAAAGGGAGTAAAGCTTTAAGAAAGTTATAAAGTCCATTTCTTGAGAAACACATGCCATTTACATCACCAAGTTCTACTATACAGTTGTGTCCTATCAACTTTTGGGATGACTGCCTAATATAATATTAGTCTTTCAAAATTTCTTCTAGCTCTCTTTGAGATAGAAGCTTGGAAGCAAATCATTTTTCAACAGAAAATAAACTTTAAATGGCAACTTATCAAAATTAAAATGATCTTCAATAATTTTCAGTCTTATCAAGGAACGGCTAATCTAAGTTTCAGTATCATTGTTCTGAAGTTTCTGCCCCAGGAGCGTATAGAATTGTTTTCACTGCCAGTTTAAACTTTCTTTTTACAGGAGTAATTTAAGCCACAAAAGTTAAACATTATTTGGATTTGCTTTTGACTTGAGAATAGTTTTAGTTGCCCAGTGATAAATAATTGTTTTTTCTGCTCCTACTGAATCACATCTAGGAGATCTACTTAAGTTCTTGCATCTTTTTAAAAATCACTATAGGGCAAATAAGCAAAGAAAAAAAGTACAAGCACCAAGTAAATGCATTTTCTAAATCTAAGGATTTTTTTTAATTCCCCCATTCCTTGGTTTATAATCACCAATACCTCCCAGAAGAGACATTACTCTTTGGGTTTCAGCTTATAATTCCATAAAATATTGAAGGAACATATTATACCATAGCATAATGTGGTTTATTTAATTTAACCTTATGCCCATGCCTTTATAGGAAGATAATTCCCTCTGTTTATACTGTATTATGATTTGTTAGACCTACTTAAATATATGACTATGTACACACACAAACACACACAGAAAGAGAGAAAGGGAGAATTTTCACTAGTGTTAAACCTTTTAGAATTGGTCTTTTGGTAAAACAAATATACTATCTAATGTCCATATAATTATCGAAGACAAATTACTGGGGTAATATATACACAGTGATATTTTGAGAGCTGAGAGAGATAACTATATGTCTTTTCAGATGAATTGAAACAATTGCCCCACATTAAAGTTTGCTTTTTCTTACTGCAGCATAAAAAGTTTTCACTCTATCTTTTCAGGATACCAGAGCAATTATCAAATATTTCTACCCTCAAAAATTCTACCTCAAAAATTCAGGAAGGTAATTACTTAGGAGTGAAACATTAAGAAAATGTTGTCTGAAAAGAAATGGTCCAGATTAAGAAGTCCCGATAATTTGCTCTACTCAGCAAAGTTAACTATAAAGTACTATGTAAGTAAATACAACTTCCTCCTACTGAAATAATCCAGAACTTAGAGTCTTTGAAAGAGAATTCCCTATCAGTGAAAAGTAACTTACAAAGTTAACTTCCCAAGGTCACATATCTCACTTTTATTAGTGCTTAGGCTGGCTCCCAGAAGATACACTTTCCCCCTTTAATATTTTAACTTGGCTTGCTACGCTTTAGTATGACTGAAGCTGAAATTTAGAAAATATTTTAAAAATTTTAATACTTTATTAAATAATTTGGTATATCAAAAGGAAAACATACAAAAAGCATGATAAATACACAAACACTTGAATTAAAATGTCATTTAACTAAATGCATTTTTTATTACCATAGGCCTTCAAAGAACTCAGTCTACTTATGTGCATGTTAAGAAATACAACTCAGAGAATGTAATAACTGCAATATTAAATGTGCAAGAAATAGTCTCAAATTATCAGGAAAGGCTAAAGAAAGGGTAAAAGATAACGATTACTTGCAATGCTGTGCCAGAGCTAGTTCACACCAGTTCTCGAGAGCTGATTGTGCATATTTCTTTCCAGAAATGTCACACTGGTATCTTGAAGTTGGCCTTGGTGGGAGTATTTATAGCACAGGAATAGGCAAATACTACACATTAGGGAATTTTCATTTGTTTTTGGACAGCGCACTACTGGTCTGCCACCAGCAGGACACAGAAGGAAAGAAGATCCAGGCAGAAGAAACATAGGAATGATGGGGAATTTATGAAATAGTACAATGTTTCAATAAATTTCAAGTGGATTGGTATTGCTGCAATATAAAATATAAGAAGAGAGGGACAATATATCCCTAAGACATATGTAAGAATTGGATCATGGTGGACGTTTGTATGAATGTTAATATACCTGGGGGTTATCTGACAGATGAGGGTTTCCCATTGTACAGTGGTCCTTCAAACATTCAGACCTGAAAGATTAAGATTCCTGACTCCTATTCTAAACCTACTGACTAAGAATCCCTGGAAGCAGACTCAGGAATATGTATTTTAAAGAATTAGGCCATATATTTTAATATTTGCTCAAGTTTGAGAAATGTATTAAATGTTTTGAGGTAGAGGTAGGACAATATCACATTCTTAATCCTCTCACAATGAGCTTGCCCTTAGCCAAATCTGCGAATTTCAAGACGGAAAACAATGCCACGATAACCTTTTTGTGAGGATTTTTCACCACCACTGACATTTGGAGCTGGGTAAATTTTTTGTTGTGGGGACTGCCTTGTGTATTGTGGAAAGTTTTGCATCAGCCATGGTCTCTATGTGCTAGATGCCATTAGTACCTCCCCCAGTTGTGACAACCAAAAATGTTTCCAAACATAGTCAAATGCCCCCTGGAGGGCAAAGTCACCTCTGACAACCACTGCTGTTTATCTCTGGATGTTCCTTCACTTGGCCCTTACCGAGGTGACTAATCACGAGAATGACTTCACTTCATAGTTGAGACTCATTTTTTTTTTTTTTGATGTTTATTTATTATTGAGACAGAAAGAAACAGAGATGGATAGGGGAGGGGCAGAGAGAAAGGGAGACATCGAATCTGAAGCAGGCTCCAGGCTGTCAGCACAGAGCCCGATGCGGGGCTTAAACCCACAAACTGTGGGATCATGACCTGAGCTGAATATGGACGCTTAACTGACTGAGCCACCCAGGCGCCCTGAGACTCCATTCTTGATACACAATCTTGACTTTATCATCGTAGGACTTGCAGGATAACCATATTTTGATATTCCACAGTGATCAAATAAATTCTAGTATTTAATAGCTACTATACTTACTTAGTAATGGTGTTATATTTTCATGAAAACAATAGTGAATGAGCCAACATGTGTGATTATTAAAGGCTTACCTTCTTCATCTTACACATACCTAAACTACCCCTAATTCCTATGCAGTACCTAAATTTCTTTTAAAACTACTTTTTTAGGTTATTAGTTCCCTATAGAAGTAATCTATTGAAATGCAAAACTAGGAAAACCTTACAATTAATATAGTTTTAGCTCATTCATAGGAAAAGTTTCATCTACACAGGCACAAAATAACTTTCAACTTTGTCTTGGTACCACCATCACCTATTACATCACTTAGTAATAGGAGGCATTTTTAAAATGTTTACATAAATGAAAGAAACAGTCTTCAAATAATACAGTTTTATCGAATATAAGATCAGAAAGAGGCTAGTTTCACCTTAAGAGCAAAGAGTACAGAGAACTTTTAGACAGAGCATACCTTCTAGGAAAGAGGGCATCAGGACAATGGAAAGGAGATGAGGATAAAACACCTTATTTGATTTTTTTCAAAAGGGCTGGCCTTGGTTATTTGATCCCTCTTTCTTGTTGCCTTTTTGTCCCCAACTTTTTTTTTTGTCTTATTTATTTTTGAGAAGGAGAGAGAGACCAGGGGAGGGACAGAGAGAGAGGTAAAGAGAGAATCCCAGATAGGCTCCACACAGTCAATGCGGAGCCCAATGCATGAACAGTGAGATCATGACCTGAGCTGAAACCAAGCATCAGACACAACCGACTGAGCCACTCAGGTGCCCCATTTTTCTCAACACTTCTTATCTGATGATGTAGCCCACTTGATAATAAATAAGCCAACTTAGGGCAATGTCTCACATTCTCTGCATTTTTCTGTTCTGGTAATTTCCTTGCCATAGTTGGCAAAGTTTCAGATTAAGCAAGTTCTGAATTTTTATAGACGGTGACTCACTGCCTGCTAGGATGGTGGCATATTTGGTAGACTGTAACACTCTCCAGTGTGAATATTCTGGAGAGTGCTCTTTGACAGTTCAGGGAATGTATTTCACAATGTCTTCCTGGCATTTTACATATTGATTTAACATCTCTAGTAGCTCTGAGGAAGATGTTTGATATTTAATGATTGATATTTCTAGTGGCAAAATATTAATCATATAGTTATAGCTTAAGATACTCTTTTGCAGATTTTTCTTCCACTGAAAGTTATATAGCTTATAAAGCGTATTCTGGTAAGTATAGGCATGTCCCAAAATTCTAGTGATCAATCACAAACTGATTTTCATACAACCATAGTTCACTAACTTGTTTGCAGAAGTGTCATGTCCCATAGGATATTTGAGTCTTGAAGAATAGCTATCAACTATTCTGATTACTCCTTGGTTTGAAAACCACTGGTTTTCAATCCTCACAATTAGAGTGGTCATTTCTTGCATTTAGAAATAAATCATGTTGGCATTGTTAAAGCGTCCTCTGATGGATACAATTGCTTAAGGCATAGGCAATCTTAGGAGTATTTCTCCCCCCAATTTTATATATATAGTAAGAAGATACTCTTTTATTTGAGTATGATTTTATTCATACAACACTCAAAATTACAGCAGACAAAAAAATCCCTTTAGATATTTATGACAGTTTACAAGACTATGGTTATTCTTATTGCTGGAGGAAGTATGAAAATTCTTTTTCTATCTCAGACATACAAGAGCGTGTGTGCACTTGCGTGCACGTGCGCACACACACACACACACCCCTTTAAGGCATATCTTTTTTAATAAAATTTTAATGTCTTATTTCTGAGAGAGAGACAGACAGACAGACAGACAGATAGACAGACAGTGTGAGCAGGGAAGGGTCAGAGAGGGAGGGAGACACAGAATCCGAAACAGGCTCCAGGCTGAGAACTAGCTGTCAGCACAGAGCCCAACGTGGCGCTTGAACCCATTAACCAGGAGGTCATGACCTGAGCCAAAGTTGGATGCTTAACTGACTGAGCCACCCAGGTGTCCCAGGCATATCGTAAGAAAAAAGCAAGAGGTATGTTTTTTATAAAAGTGATGCTAAGACCTCTCAACTAAGAATATTCACTTTCTATGATCCATAGCACCTGAATTTTCATCATGTAAGTTATCATATGCAATGTGGGACCTTTTTTTTTTTTAATCAAAACAAGTGTGAATGCAATTAGTTCTTGAATGGAATGGTCTGTTAAATATCTAATGGTTAACTGACTTAAAGATAAAAACCATTACAGAATGGCATTCTGAAGAAATGAGAAAGAAAGAGATAATGTCAAAAAGGGTTGGCAAGGGAGGTAGAAAAGCCAACGCTGTCTACTTCATAATTGTGCCTAAAATTATTTCTGGGCACCACTGGTGACAGTCAAGCCGAGATGCCAGATGAAAATTGAAAGTTATGTAGAAGCTATAATACTATCCATTGTTTCTACCCTACCGGATATGGATAAAAATTAAATAAGATGGTATAAATTCTTACAACAAACATTAATTTCCCTTGTTTATTTGGTGTAACTACAGCATCTCTATTCATCCCTGTTTTTAGTAGAAACCTGAAAAATGGCACAAAAAGGAAATATATTAAATATACTATAGAAAATACGATAACTCACTCTTCTTTTTTGCCCTTGGTTCTCTGAGTATATGGTTATTATTATTCCAAATGATGATAATATGTGAAACAACAATGAGAGATAGAACTGAACATTCAATAGCAAACATGATTTAATTTTCCCAACCTTATCTTTTAGTTATTGACTATTGCTATAATCAATCATTTAATTCATCTTTGTATAATTGACAGGTTTTCTTTTTTAAGAAAATGGCTAACTACCTATGAAGAAGTCATCTGTTTCCATTTAGATTCTGAAGAGAGAGGGTAAAAATAACATATACAAAGAGAAAACTTTCAACTTAGCTACTTGACTGTCATACCCAATCTTACCGCATCTAGTATTTGGAAAGTTGAAGAGGTTAAACACACACATTTAGTTTGATTTCTTCCATTGTGTGTATGTGTTTAAAATATATACTCAGTTATATTTTTGTATTCCACAGAGAAAAGGCTTACTTACTTAAATTCTATCCACATGTATATTTGACTGGAGAGAATGTCCATTCTTTTTTCTTTTTAGTAAGGCATTAAATTAGCTTGCTCAGTGAACCCAATTGTTTAAAAACAGGAATTTGACAGACTGAGTATGAATATAGTTTATTAATTGAATCCACATTTGTTTCATAAATGAGTACTATTGCTACTAAAAACCTTCCTTGTTATCCAAAAAATAAAACTAAAAACAAAAACAAAACTCTCCACACCTTACAAATAGATCCATGAAAATTTATTCATGTTCATGTGGCAAATTGGGAGTTAATTGTTAATTACTTCTTCTTAAAAATTGACTCCTCATATATGTTATTAAATTTTTCTTGGGTACTGATCATGTAGTTCTCTTCTTGTTGTTTCTACCATTTTTTTTTTCCTAAAGATGGAATGAATGTAAAATGCCCAATTAGGAACAAATCAGATTTTTTGAGGCACTGGTCTATTGATAAAATAATTGGAAGCTTCACTCAACACCTGGAGAGGCAGCTTTAATTGGGCTTTTAAATCCAAGAAAGTTCTTTAAGCATAATTTGATCATTGTGTGGATAAACTTATAAAATATTAATTAGATTTAGTTGTGTATGAATTATGAGTTAAACTTACACTACAGGTGTATGAGTTTAGTATTTATTACCTCTTCCTCCTCAATAGGGAGTTGGTAATAATTCTTTTGCCAGGAATTGGCTGAGCCAACATTTTAGTCCTATATTCCCAACAGCTTTCTTGTTCTTATGTGTGTGGCAGGTTTACTCATTCTGTAGTATGTCTAATGGTCAGTATCTATTTCTCAAGATGTTGTCTTTCTTATACAGGTCATTCTTCCTTTCTCAAGTATTCTCAACTATTTTCTCCCTTCAGGCACTATGCTGTCATGTCTGTGTATGTGTGTTCCTCTCTTGAGAAGTGAGATGATTTTGCATTTTCCAGAATGTTATAGATAAGGTCACTGATGACTACCAGCTGCAGGCCCGGCTGACCCACATAGGAAGGGACCAGAACCCATAGCAGAGCCAGTCTGTAGGACTTAGAAATTACCTGATCACTCATAAACCCAATACAAAACATAAAAACAGTAGAAATATGGGCCGTCTGAGTGGCACCACTGATTACATGCTTTCTGAATTGGTGCAGACTAAAAAATTGTAGCGTTTGCCTCAGTATATCTGTCTTGTATTTCAGTTCCACAATGAGACTAACATTCTGTCCTCTTCCTTAACTTGATTGGTTCATATGACAGTTCCTGTGCCTTCACCCAGTAGGAGGGCCAGTGCTCAGAGGGTTGTTCGCTTTGTGGCCAAAGTGGCACTAGGCTGAGGCTGGAGTACATCTCCACACTTAGCTGAAGTAAGAAACTTATCAGGCAGGACTGTGGGGCCAGGAGTCCCCACTAGAGGGTGTGTGTGACAGAGGGGGCTGGAGAAAATGAGAATATATATTATATAGAATATATACTGTATCTTGGTAGAGCCAAGATCCATGCATTGGGAGGAATTTTAAAAGTCTAAAGAAAATAGACTCTAGAAAATGGGAGACAGAGTTCTGGAGTCAAAAGTTCAGAGATAAAAGAAATCAAAGGAAAAACAGTTTTTTGTTTTAAAGGGAGTGGTCTCTGGTGCGCCTGGGTGGCTTAGTCTGTTAAGTGTCCGACTTTCGCTTAGGTCATGATCTCGCGGTTCGTGGGTTCGGGCCCCGCGTCGGGCTCTGTGCTGACTGCCAGCTCAGAGCCTGGAGCCTGTTTCAGTCTGTGACTCCCTCTCTCTCTGACCCTCCCCTGCTCATGCTCTCTCTCCTAGAAATAAATAAAACATTTAAAAAAATAAAGGGAGTGGTCTCAAGTGACTACCTCAGATACTTACTGTAAAAGCTGAAATCCACAAGGTACTTGACTAATTCTAAGTTTAATGGGTCATGAAGCACATAGAACCCTGACATAAGGAACTTTTCCCCAGCAATCATGGTTTCTCATCTTCTGGGGTCAACTTCTATTCCAGATTAAGGCACTAGGTTGACCAACCAACACTTCTAAACTCCTCTTTGCTTTACCCTTCAGTGGTTTCTCATTGACTGGATTTCTGCTATCCCTGCTATGTTTATCAACGCATAATATTGGTGCATTTCATATCTAGGTTTTTGATGTGTGTGTGCACACTCATGGGCACACACACTCCAATGCCTGTGTTAGCCTTCCTGAATGCCTAGAGACAGGCCACTGTAGCTGGATTCATTTCTCCAGTCTCTGACTTCCTCCCTTTCCCAGGTTCTTCCCATCATTGTGCAGTCAAGCTGTTCTGTTCTTCACACTCTTTGTGCCTATCCAGTGAAACCCAAAATAAGGCATTGTTCTCTTATTTCTGTTCTCTTTTACTTCAAATCAGTAGGACTCTCTCTTAAGTGCTATCCATCTCATTTCTCTTTGTTCTGTGCTATTGACCTCTATTAAAGTTTCACATTCTTTCCTTCATTTTCTACAAACCTCTGAATGACCTTCTGCCCGGTAGGTAGGTAGGACAACTTTTCACTCTCCTAAAACCTTTGGGAAGGGAAAGAACTGGCTTCTTCTCAGAACTCTAACAGGAAGACAGACATGATAATCAAAACATTTAGCAACCAGTACAAAAGAGACACTGGCCAATCAGAATAATCTCTGGCCTCAGTGCTGGTGGTCCCCTGCTGTGCTGGGCACTAACCCTTTCTTTGTGGGATTGCTGGAAGGTCCAGGCAATTCTTTATATTTTTTTAACATCTGTTTATTTTTGAGAAAGAGAAAGAGAAATAGAGAAAGCATGAGTGGGAGAGGGGCAGAGAGAGAGGGGGACACAGAATCTGAATCACTGGGTGTTGTATGGAAACCAATTTGACAGTCAATTATATTAAATAAGTAAACGAATGCATTAATATACATTTAATTGTATATTTAGTGCCAAGCTTTTTACATGCCAAAATTTGCTTCACTGAGTATGACATGCATGATATGCATGTATGTGTGTTAAATTTGCACATGTACAAAGAAAAAACAGAAATGCTATGTCCTGCGAAGTCATAAAGAAATAAAAGCAATGATCCCTTACATGGAAATGATTAAACACTGTGTGCAAAGAAAAAAAGTATATATAAAATAGAGTTTGGTATAAATGCAGTGTTGTAAGTTCCCAGTAAATTTTGTAGTATTCCATAATCCACACCAGTAAGTGAAAGGCAAAGGGGAGATCACTGTGGGGGAGGGGGGAGGCCTTGGGAATATTTGCCCATTCCTCTCTATCTTGAGACCAACTTTCTGCTAAGACTCTGAACTTTCTTTAGCAGTGGCAGGAATCCTATCACTTTGATTTCCCTCAGGTAGAGAGTCAAAACCCAGGTTGGAGAATAGGCATTCTGGTAGTACTATTTGAGGAGCACTCCAAAAGGCAACACAGAGAAAAAGGACTTTGAGTGAGAGAGCTTGCTAAGTGTCCCAATGGTTTACTTTTGGATTTCATGTGCTGTGCTGGCAGATGAGAGTGAATCTATCCTAAAAACAGTGTTTCATTGTTACCACAACAAGCATGCTTTTTTCCAAGGAACCTGATGGGGTGCCTGGCTGTTAAGTGTTAGGAGATTAGGTATCTTATGCAATAAATTGACTAGTTAGATAAATACAGAATTCTCAGTTTTCAGAGCATGTATATTTTTAAAAAATATTTAATGAAAGAAGTCAGCATGAGAGTTGGTATTTCCCCCCAAATATTGAATAGAGTGAAACCACAAGGTCATAAAAATAAACCCATCTGAATCTTCTGCCAATTTTTCAGAGGTGAGTGGGAGAATGTTAGAGAAACTAGAGCAACAATGAATGAGTTACAGATGGGATAAATATAACAGTTTCTGGAGGTGATCATGTCATGCCATCTCTACTCATTGCATCTCATCAGGTCAGTCATGATTGATTGCTTCAGTCTATAGATGGAAGCCAGAATCCTGGGAATTGTGCTTACAGTGCAAATGCAATTCCCTCTTTGTCAGCACTTCTGTTACTCTACACACACACACACGCACACGCAAGCACCTACAGTCAGATCTTTCTCAGGGACTGAGGCGAGCAAATAAAAACAAAGTTTCACTTTAAAAACTTGGAGAACACCACTGAAATTCAGAGTAGTGTGGACAATAAAAAATTGTGTATTTTAGAGGCGCCTGGTTGGCTCAGTCGGTTGAACATCCACCTCTTGATTTTGGCTCAGGTCATGCATTGAGCCCCTCATCAGGCTTCACGCTGAGCATGGAGTCTGCTTAAGATTCTTTCTCTCTTTCTCTCTCTCTTTCTCTGTCCCTCCCTCCCTCTGCCTTGCTCAGGTAGTCTCTAAAATAAAGTTTTAAAAAATGCCTATTTTAGTAACTTTTGAGAGTGCACACACTTGGCATTTATGTGTGAAGAGTACATGGAAAATGTGATGAGAATAAGTAACAGGTCAACGGTTCTAACACTAGCACCAACAAGGAATTTTCTAGATCATGTCCATGAATTTTCACCATCAAATGGTTCCAAGGGCCTATAGAGGGCACACAGAGGCCCTGGAGCCCTTAGCAAATCCTCTGGAGCCTTAGCAATAACACAGACTTTCATAGTTGATGCATTTCTATCTTTAACCAGCCACATAACATTTAAAGCCAGGCCCAGTATTACAGAAGAAGCTCTTGTGAAAATCACATAAAGAGGGCTTGAGAACACTAGGCTTGGAAGGTAGTTTGTGATAAGGCAACAAAGTTGAGTCTGTGATTTATATCTTTATTTTCAATTAATTAATCTATTTATTCACTTATTTTGGTTGGACATTGGGTTTTCTGCCTGACAGAGAATATCCTTCCTCAGAAAATTCTGCTCTTGGCCACTAAGGTAGAAGGAGAAGATAGTCAGGAATGGTATGGATGGCCTGTTTAATTTTGCTAATATGGTATGCCTAGGAGGGTATAACTAACTATCTCCTCAAAACTCTGATTACAAAGGAAAACTCCCCACTGCGGCCTGATGTGGTATCCCATTATTCCATCATTTGGTTTTAGAAGCCTACACACATGAGCCTCTAGGAAAGACACCAAAGCACTCACCTAACACATATATTCTCCAAAACAAAGATAAAGTAAAGCTAACAAACAGAATGAAGGAAAGAAGAAAGGGTCTTAATCTTACAGGTTACTTTTGCTATCACCAATCAATTTTTTGTTAGATTTCTCTTCTTTCCTTCCAAGGCATGTGAAAGCTTGGAAGTTTTAAGTGTCAAACATTTGTCAGACAATGTGGTCCCAATCACACAGGTACTGTATAAACAAAACTGCAATCACTACTGTTAACACAAGTTTATCTGCCTATGGCCTATAGATTTGGACCTGCATTGTATTATTAAATTTTACTTGTATGTAAAGGAAAATTTTTAAAACATTTTTCTGTTATTTGAGATCCCATTATAGGATACATATCCATATTTATATATGTGATCTCATATAATCTCTATCCTATCAGTTTTAGAGTAATCAACGTGATCTTTCTCCTTCAAACCTTATTGCCAATTTAATAGAAAATTCACTGTATTAATTTATCACCAAAAATTTTCCTAAAGAACTATATGCAAATTTTTCAGTAGGATCTTAGACTCTGGTTGACTAAACTTAAGGATTTGGGTTCATTTTCTTCCTATTTACTTCAATTTGACCCAGCTGATAGCCATTTTTCATGCCAATTCACCCCAGAAAAACAAAAGTAGAGTAAAAGTTGTTAATCCTAGCACTTTGTTTTGTATTCATGTTTCAAATGGAAGTTCTGCGAATAAGGTATTTGTTTTATTCCCCTAAGTATAATCAATAGGAAGAATTTTAAATAACTGCTTTAACAGTTTTAAGAGATAAATTTCAAAAAGTTAGATCTCTGAGTTTCTAGCAGTTCAATTTTATCAGCTTTTAAAAATGATGTTGATGTGTTTTTTTTTTTTTTCCCTTGGGCAGTTGAACTTCCTTTTGTGGCACTAAAGGATACAAACTGTAATTAAAATGCTTTTTTACTGGTACTATTGAAATTGATTTCAACATGACTTGCTGGTATTTTCAAACTAAAGAAGACTTAATCATACTTGCTTTATGTTTGGTTCAATTTTTTTTTTTTTTTTTTTTTTTTCATTTAAACTGGAAGCAGATATTTTGTATACTGCTACTGTGTGGAATGCAAGATTCCATTTAGCAAACAACTTGAAATGTGATACTCTGGCATTTACTAACAGTAAGAATTACTGTCCAAAATCATTCCAGGTCATTTGGGATTAGACTAAGTTACAGCATTCAGTATTATCTCAATTTGGTTCTTACCTATATGCTGGTTCATACTGAGGAGTATAAAGGGGCAAGTAATAAAAGGAATTGTACTTCTTTTTGTGCTTTCAAAATACTGCAAAAATATCATCTTGTATTAAGAAACATTTTAATATAAAACTACTAGATAATTAGGAGGGATATGTGGCAGTAAAGATATTTTAGCTCTTACATTTTTTATCACATTGGGGCTATTTTTTCTTTTCCACTTTTATTATTAACCTTTTTATAGAAAATTGGCTTACCAAGAATTTATGAATTAATAAGTCTATTATAATGATGAATGATAATTACCATTTAAATCCTGACTCATTCATCAGCTTGTTCACTGCATGTCAGGTGACACAGGAGTGTATGATTACTTATCTGGTGAGTATTATTCAACTGATTGTTATACTTCCTTGAACTTTAGAGCCTCATACCTTATTTTTAAAGTATGATAAAATGCAGTTAAGTACTTTGACGAAGAAATTACCAACCATGCTATAAATAACAGAAGAAGAAGCGACTTCAATGTTTTTAGAAGATTGTTCATAAGTTCAAATGACAAATGTAAAGTACTCGGTTGGGTCAAATGAAAAGTTCATATACAGACAGTTTCAAGGGCTTGCAGACTGTTAATACTATGGTAGCTAAGGTAGTCACCATGCAACAATCAAGTGGAAACATTTGGCTTTCACTGTATCAGAAACCTTGGGGATAGAAGACTGGAGTCTCCAGGCTATTCCCCACAGAGAAAGGTACTTAGTCTTCAGAACCATGTGCCTACAAGTCAACAGTTTAAATAGACACAATGGGATTAGACAGACCTAAGGGAACAGATGCGGAGCCACTCAAAGTTTTCATTGTAAGAATGAAAGCAGTAGAGAATTTCCAAGTTCACTTGTCACATATGGTTTTCACCGACTGGGTGGTAGTCAATTAGGGTGTTTTGAAATTACAAACATTTTGTTAATATGTAAATCATCTCCCTTCTTTGCTTTCTCTGTGACAGTGCACGGATGTTTAAAGCATGTGAATATACGCTAGCTCTTCCATGTCAGGTTCAAATTAAACTTCCTGTGAGAATAGCATAGAAACTGATAAGATAGAATTTGGGATTCTTTAATTGATTTTGCCTCTTTCTCAAAGCCTCCTATAACAAGAGAGGCTGTCTAGTGATATTAGGAATTGTGTGCTCACCAAACAAGGATGTGTTAAGTTCAAGTCTATAATTTCTGTACTAAAGATCAGAACACCCTTAAAGCACACAATTTTATAAGCCCAGCAATTGTGCTAGACACAGAGTATTTCCATCATGGTCTTCACTCTAAAAATGCCTTCTCCATAGGATTATTTTAACCTATTTCACAATATAAAACTTTTTATAATCAGGATGAACTGAGTTTTTGTACGTATTTTCCCAACTCAAAGCCATTCAAGCCTTAAATTTAACAACAACAAAAAAGACACTGATTAAACAGCATACCTTAAGCAGCTGTTCCTAGGTGTCACCATGCATCAGAATCACCTGGAGACCTCAGGAAAGTCTGAACTGCCAGGCCCACTCCCTAGAGATCCCGATATGGTAGGTCTTGGAGAGACCTCGATAATGTGCATCTTTAATGAATTTCCAGCTTTGTTAGTTTCTGATTGCTACTATAACAAGTAACCACAAATTTAGTGACTTAAAACAACACAAGTTTATCATCTTACAGTTCCGGAGGTCAGAAGCCTGAAACTGGGCCTTAAAGGGCTAAAATCAAAGTTCCTGCAAAGGTGCTTTGGGAGAAATCCATTTCCTTACCTTTTCCATCTCCTAAAAGCCATGTATATTCCTTGGTTTACGGCCTTTTGCTCCGTCTTCAAAGCCAGCAGTGCTTCCAGCCTTTCTGACTTCTTCAATCCTTACATCTCTTCTCTGACTGAAACGCTGCCACCTCCTTCTTAAAAGGATGTGCATGATGAAATTGGGCCCACCTGGATAACCCAGCCTATTGTCCTCATTTCAACATTTTCAACACCTTCAAAGTCCCTTATGCCATGGAAAATAACGTTCACAAATTCTCTGGATTAGGACATCTTTGAGGAGGGGGGCATTTGCAGGTGGTACAGGTCAACACATATCAGGTGGTATTAATACTGCCATGCTTTGAGAATCACTGAATTAGAAGATGGAAAAACTAACAAACAATATGTGCTCTGTTTCACAGCAAAATAGCCAGGGAATAACCAAAATAGTTTTGGATAAATTTAACAATTCAGTGATATTGCTACTAAACTGATGTAAGCCACAGTTCTCAAGCTAACACTGCTCGTCAGCTACACCTGGGGAGTATAAAAAGCAAACAAACAACCTCACTCCAAAGCCCAGGCCACTCCCAGATCAGTTAACTCAGAATTACTGGGGATGTGATTCAGTTGTCAGTATTTTTTATAGTTCTAACATTGATTCCATTGTGCAGTCTGTGTTTGAGATCTACAGACATATGTACATACAGAGCAGAAACTTCAAAGAGCCCAGAGATAGGGTTCCTCAAGTCAGGTATTGTTGTGGAATGTATGTAAAATTAAAGAATTTATTCTTCAGTTTGAAACTGCTAACTATACAACATTTAAGGTAAAGAATATCCCCATATTTTAATCTTACTTGAGATCCACACTTAGCCTCTTTTTAGCCTGTGTGGTAAGCACAGCAGGTATTTTTAGTCTCCTCCTTTAAAGATGAGAACAATGAAGTTCAGCAAGATGCCATTGCACAGTTAATAAATCACTTACTTCAAATTTGATCTCAAACATTCTGCACCCAAAGTCTTTCTGCTATGATAATATACTGACATATTTTTTTTAATTTTAGGTTTTGTAAAACCAAATAACATCAGGTGCATAAATGATTATAAGACAATACAGGGTGGTGTGAAAAGTGGAGAGATGGAGAATGCAAGCCCTCTGTAAAGACAGACAAGTTTATGTTGTTTTTAAAATACCCTGGCCAAACAAAACACATGTCCAAGCCAGATTCAGACCACCTGCTGCCAGTTTGCTACACTGAAATACAGTAAGTTTTCCACTTTAAATGGCGGTTTCCCAGCTCTTTACTCTTCAATGCTTTATTAATGTTTTCCACATACAGCTTTAAACCTTTGGGGTATATTTGACAGTAATTGCCTCCTTGAATTTGCTCCTTCTTCCCCTTCCTAAATTCACAGATCTGGTACAAAGGAACCTAGTGTTACCGGAACTATCTGTCAGCTCTCCAACAGCAGCCAGTCGTGGCAATGCCACTACAAAGCCTGGTTTTTCCAGAATTGAATTTACTTCTTAAAACTAGAAGTTCAGAGAATATTTTATTATTTGCCAGGCCTCAAACTAGGACCAGTGTAATATGTTGCTTCTTTCCACCACACATATTTACTCAATGAATTTAGTGTGCCTGACTAGAATCATTTTTCCATACATATTATAGCAACAGTGGGCTCTTTAGTACCAACTAAATGAAGCTTGAAAAACTGTCATATGAAAGCCAAGTATTACAAAGGTAGAGCTAAAGGCAGGCCTGATTTTCCTTGTGTGGCTGGTGAAATGGGTCTCAGTTGTTTGTAGTTACAGCATACATTAGAACAGTGGGGTGGCAGGATTTACTGCTTCTGCCTACAGATTTAGCCAAATGCCCAGGAAAAAGCCAGTAGGCTTACGACCTTCATAATGAGGAGTTTTCTCTAATTTTTCATAGATTTATTTTTACATATTATATTATTCATAAAATATGTGTTGTGTGCTTACAATGTGCTCAGTATGACACAATTCCTGATTTCTTTTTTTTCAATATGTATTTACAGAGAAGCAAGTAAGCCAAACATTTCAAGTCAATTCAAGAGAAACCACCAGCCAGAATCTTTACTCTCGTAGCAGGGTCTCTACATGCAGTGGTGTAAAACTCATATCCTCACATTGTTTACAGAGTGGGGACGTTTGCTGCATTCTAGCTATGACCAACAAATTAAAACATATCTTTAAAAAAGTTACAATAGCAAACAGAAGTTGCATCTGGACATAAAAGTGCAAAGGGAAAAATTCAGAGGTTTTGTGCTGCAATGAATTGGATGACCAATAAGTCTTTTTGGAGGTTACTTTTGGTCTTCTGTGAATCCATCATGCACATCTTCCCCATACCAATCTTCCTGCAATACACTCATTATGCCATGAAGGATGAAAGCTTTAGGCTTTCCAGTTCCCAAGCCCATCATTTAATATCCCCTGTTTTAGTGCTGAGGACATCTCTGTAATCTGTTCCCACTGTATTTAGCAAAATTTTCCTATTATTCCTCAACATGCTCGGTTGATTTTAAACCAATTATGTTCCAGCCAGTCTCCTATTCCACAAATGAGTTAGGCTCCATCCTTCCTCACTGCTTTCACTCCCATGATCCCACCTCTGCCCCCAGGGTTAAATGCTATACCCTCACTTCCTCCGAACTCTATACATCTGGCATCTTTTATGAAGACATTGATATAACTTATTTTTGAAGTCCCACAACATTAATATCTGCAATTCAGAACTTATTTGAAACTTGTTTCAGAATTATATTAGTTACTTCCCAACTCCTGAAAATCAGAGAGCTTTTCTTCTTCTCTATTCATCAAATATATCCTTCCTATGTAGTATGGCACAGACATACCAGAACTGTTCATGTGTATTGTTGTATAATTCTGTGATCCTATATATATATAATATATATATATATACACACACACACACACACACTCTGAGAACTCTCAGTTATGTACATATAACTTAGTGCTCTCAAGTCAAATATCCATCATCTCCGTTACCATGCACAGTTATTCACGAGAGTTCTTACCCTTCCTCTCAACTTCACACCCTTTAAATGTCCTTTTTCCAAGATAGAAAGTAGCTGTGATTCTATTATTTTCTCCTTAAGAGCCTTATTGCTCACTTCAGAACATTTCTAGATTTACTGATGGCTCTAAATCTTTAGTTCAGGATCTACCTTGATGCCAGAGTTAACTTTCCAAAACAGGTATTCAACTGTACCAACCCTCTCATTACTGACACCCTCTCGGCTCTGCAACTGTGTTTCCTAGATCTTTACACATCCCATGGACTTTTGTGAAATGTCCTTTACCTTGTGGTTTGTCTGATAAACTCTGGAGTTAGTCCTTGACACCTCCTGGCACAGATCATCTCTCTATCCTCTATATTCCTTGGTCCTGTGACATATTTCACATCTTGCACTTATCAAAATTGCAGTATAATCATTTATGTTCCCATCCATCTACTGTCCTATACTATCAACTCTCTGTGATAGAGAAGGCGACACTTAACAAAAATCAAAAGCCAGTGGAGCAGAATTTTTCTTTATAGATTGAAAGCAGAAAGAATGGGTTAGGTAGCAGAGAAGATGCAGAAAAATCTGATATCCATGAGTATTCTATAAATATATGATATTAAAATGGACAGGAAATGGAACTACTTTATTTGGCTTATGTCAAGAATGTGAGAAAAAATTGGAAAACAAATGGGGATTTGAGAATGATGAAGATTAAGGACTTTGCTGCTAAATAGAAACAGACAGGCAGGGCTCTTGGCTCAGAATAGCAGCCAGGCCTCATTAGAGAAGTTTGGACTCTGCCAATGAGGGCTGGATGGTAGCCTACTTCCCTGAAAACTATTTGCTTATTTAGGGCATTTAGGCGCAGTGTACCCAAGACCTTAAAATATCAGTTCAGAGAAAAAAATATGTTATTCCTCAAAACACTCTAAAGTTTTAGAGTTTTCCAACAAGTAAGCACAGGATGAAATGTGAGTGGCAGTGATCATTAGAAGGGACAGAAGTTGTCATAAGACACACCTATCTACTCAATGCATATTGACTGAGTGTCCAGAGTATGTCAGGTCCTATGCAAGGTGACAAGGATGAGTTTACAAAGATGCCTCTAACTGAAACTTTTCTGTCAATAAACTCAGTGTAGCAGAAGAAACATATGCAAACAACTTGTTTCCATACTGTGGAACACATGAATAAGAGTGGTAGCAAAAAAGAAAAAAAAAAAAAAAAAAAAGAGGAGTGAGGTCAGCTAACCCAAGAGCAGGAATTTGCTGAGAAGGGAGTGTGGCATAGGTACAGTGTGTTGTGGGTTTTAAAAAACAGTGAGCTGGAACCTGGGGGTGAGTTAAAAAAACAACGACAACAACAATATAGTGGTTAATTAGGCCTTTAGACTTTAACAGGATTCTTATAATTAAATGCTTACTTCTTTCCTGTTATAAATGCTCTGGGGATGCCTGGGTGGCCCAGTCAGTTAAGCAACCAATTGCAGCTCTGGTCATGATCTCACATTCATGAGCCCACATCAGGCTATCTGCTATCAGTGCAGAGCCCGCTTCTGATCCTCTGTCCCTGTCTCTGCCCTCCCCTGCTGTGCTCTGTCCCTCTCTGTCTCTCAAAAATAAATAAACATTAAAAAAATGTTGTTAAGCTCGTCTCCAATCTCCAGGCCTAAATCTTATTAATATGAATTTAAAAAGAGAGAGTAACTCCTTAAGGAAACCAAGCGTAAACCATGTGTTGAAAGAGGGAAAAACACTCTTCAATTATGTAATTTATTAACACACTATAAACACCTGGTGAATTTATCTATTGAAAAAATATCATGACTTGACTCTTACTTCTCTTTGTTTCTGGAGGCAAGTATAACAAGAGAAGGGCTTTTGTTAGCATCTATTTATATTTGTGAATGACACAGCAGCCAAATACTACCAGAGTAAGTAGTTTCCCAAGGAGACTAGAAACTGGCAAAGCACATAACTAACAGTAAAGCAAACAAATTGAACCCTCTGGGCATCTATGACAATTCAAAGATTCATTCATTCATAAACTTCCATTTAGTGCAACAATAATTACTTTCATTGTAAAGAGTTAATCATTAAAGAGACTGGAAATCTTAACTAGCTGAGATACTTAAAATCTAGTTCAACAAATTTGGTTGCTTCTGCTAACTCATGCTCCCACCAAATGCCGATCCATTCTGCAGACTACAGACTTAATTTTTAGAGCTGTCAATCTGACACATTTAATCAACAATCATATAGAGAATCTTGACCACTAAAAAAAAAAAACCCACAACAAAAAATCTTTTTCATTCCATTCCATTTGTTCATTTACCTAGAATTATTTCCATGGCATATGGTGTTTCCCCTCACATATAGAATTAATATGATAGTGGGAAAAAGAAAATTAGCATACATGAAAACTGCCCTATTAAAGGAGAAAATGTTGACAGTTACTGGATAAGCATCCCTTTACTACTGGGTGAATCCAATATGTATTTATGTAAGACTTAGAAGCTTAGGAAGGAATATGGATTTTTAATCTAAAAAAAGAAAAAAAAAGTGTTGCAAATGGGGGGGAAACCAGAAAATGTCTGCAAGGAAAGTTGCTACTAATAACTTATAAGCCTTCCCCTTTTGCTGTATCATATCTACTACAGGTTTAACAGCTCATAAACTGAAGCCAACTTTCTGAATGATCATTTAATTCTTGAAAAGTAACCATAAACTAAGGAAGAAAAAATACTGAGATATTAATCCTGGCAGCAGGCAGCAATTCTAGGCCCAAAAGCTTAATGGGGCTGAGCTGAATGGGACATAACAAGACGACTATCCTAACAAAATACAGTCTGTATCCTCCGATGGATGAGGAATGTTCCTTCCCCATTCGTGTTTGAACACGGGAGAACATAAAGTGCCGGTTAAACTGAGTAATGTTGCATAACTAAATTACAGGGTTTTTGTTCAGTTCTCCAGTAGAGTATAAAAATCCTCAAACCTGGAAGTATTGTTTTAATCAAGGGTCTGAATAAGCAGTTCCTCATAGTTCTATGATATCTAAGTTGACAGAAATGTTTTCTTTAGAATCCTAATCCCTATGAAGAAAGCTTCATTAATAAAAATCTACATACACATAAAGGTTATAAAAGGAAAGTGGGCATATACTTGGCTTTTTGAGGTGTACTTTTAATTTTATGAAATAGCTTTTGAAGAAATGTGGAAAGGAATTAATTTGCAATTTGATTTTAAGCATTTACTTCTAATTTTTGTAAATGTGGATATTTAACTGCTACTATACTGGCATAATACTTGTGTTTTGAATGGAGCTAAACAATTTATATGATGTATGATATAGCCTTGGAGAGCTTTTATTTGTTTTATTGGGTAATTTGTATTCAGTATGGAGGAGGTGATCTAAAGCTTTGCATTTAGTGATTGCACAGGAGGCCCAGACACATGGAAAATTCTACACTTTATTTCATCGGGGTGAATCTACCATGACCCGGAAGGCTCACCTATAGATAAGATGGTTTGGCCTCAATAACACTTTGAATCTTTACACTCTCTGGGGTTTTGCACACTCCTTTAGACACAGGTCTCTGTCATTAATGAGAGTCACATGAGTGGATCCCTGAATGGCACTTTGGAGAACGGTGGGACAAGTTTTTAACAAGCTGACCCTTCTGGCTATAACATGAAAGGGAACCCTGTGTGTAAGATAGTGTGCGAATAAAAGGCAGAGGTAATTTGCACTGCTGAAGAAATAATTATTAGTTCCACATTGCTTTCCATGTGGTAGGTGGGCAAGAACAGAGTGTGTTCGAGTTTAGTAAATCCCTGTTTATTATTCTTGCGGAGAATGTATGACATTTTTCTAAAATTTGAAAAATATCCTCAGCCTATTAAGCTGTTTCAGGAAGGAACATCAACAGATTTTTCTTTGTTCATATTGACTGCCTACTTTAGAAAAGCTTTGATGCTATTATGCTGACAAATTCTCTGTGTCTGTATCTTACCAGAGATACCCTCCCTACAAATGGGAGTGAGCGTGAGGTGAGAGTAGGCGGCCAAGACACAAAATATTCCATTTTGCCCCACATATACCATCTTGCTTTATATTGTATGACAGCTCTCTGTTTTCATATACTTGATATCTGAGATTCTAAGGTAAAATTATTCTTCCAATGTCCCAGAATTAGTAACATGCAAAGCAGAGGCTGAATGATGCTCTTTTGGTAAATTTTGTTACACTTGCCATCACACTTACTGCCCAACTCCTCTACTGACACATACTCTTCTAAAGAACAGTTTGCCATTTTTGCAATATCTAGGATAAAATTTAACTTTATTACACATTCAGAAACTACACAGTCATCAAGTAGAAAGTGTAAAAATAATAATATTTTTAGGTATTTCAGATTAGAATACAGATAAGGATTTACTCCTCGAATTTATTATGTTTATTATAAGTTTTGCTCATTGCACAAAGGATCTTCAAGAATAGGTGGTCATAGGGGCTCCTGGGTGGCTCAGTCAGTTAAGTGTCCGACTTCAGCTCAGGTCATGATCTCACGGTTCGTGGGTTCAAAACCTGTGTTGGGTTCTGTGCAGCTCAGACAGCTCAGAGCCTGGAGCCTGCTTCAGATTCTGTGTCTCCCTCTCTCTCTGCCCCTTCCCTGCTCACGCTGTCTCTCTTTTTCTCTCAGAAATAAATAAAACATTAAAAAAAATAGGTGGTCATAGGGGTACCTGGGTGGCCCCATCAGCTAAGCATCTGACTTCTGCTCAGGTCACAATCTCACGGTTTGTGGGCTTGAGCCCTGCTTTGTGCTCTGTGCTGACAGTTCAGAGCCTGGAGCCTGATTTGGATTCTGTGTCTCCCTCTCTCTCTGTCCCTCCCCCGCTCATGCTCTCTCTCTCTCTCTCTCTCTCTCTCTCTCTCTCTCTCAAAAATAAATAAACATAAAAAAATTTAAAAATAGGTGGCCGTATTAGTTTCCCATGTAATACAACTCATGTTATAGAAGCCAAATTCATTTTTTCTTTTAAAAAAAATAGACTACTACTGAAAAAAATAATTATGCTTATTAATATTTTAAGTAAAATATGGCTGGGGAAATAAAATCTTAAACTTCATAAATTATCAAAAAAAATACAAATAAAACCAAAGTTGTAATATTCTCCCTTCCCTTTATCTCTCATTGTTCCTGTAAATTTGTTAAGTGGAGTGAGCTCTTACTCTGCTCCTTAGATGAAAAGGGCAGAACTCAAACTACTGGTCAGAGAAAAAGAAAGGCATGAAGCTACCAAAAATACTCTATTTGGCTGGCTCTCTGGTGCTGGCAAACAATTAAAGCTTGACCTTTCCCTTGGCAGCCCTTTTTGAATGCTTTAAAGACATGTGTCCAGGCTGGGCTTCTCTTCCCAGCAAAACCAACACCTGAGGGAATACATCTCTCTGCATCTGAGGGCCTCTTCCTCCAACTGGGCCAAACATATAAATATAACCTCGCCTCCAGGTTGTCCTTGATAAACTTTGTACACCTGCCCAGAAGTCCTGGCTTACCTCAGGGCACCTGGGTCGCTCAGTCAGTTACGCATCCTACTCTTGGTTTCAGCTCAGGTCATGATCTCACGGTTCATGAGCTCAAGTCCCAAGCCCCACATCTGTCAGCACTGACAGTGTGCAGCCTGCTTGGGATTCTCACTCTCCTCGCCTTCTCTCTCTCAAAATAAAANATCACCTTAACTTGCTCTCTTACGTGACTCCTGTCTACTATGCAGAGCCACCTCTTCTCCAAAACCCAGGCAATTTCTCAAACTTGTGATTTCTCAGGGTGAAATCAGACTCCAGTCCACTTGTTCTTCCAACAGAGTGGGACATGACTTAGGGTTTCCCATTTGTACTGCAGAAGTTTATTTTACAAGATTGGAAATGAGGAGCAGGTGTCCCAGCCCTATCTCACTTGGAAAATGTGTCCGGTACAAGGCAGCTTCCTCCAAAAATCAAAATCTTTTTAACAAACTTGTCTCCACGTATCCTCTTAACTTTTCAATTTTTTTAAAATTTCTATGTGTTAAGAGATTTAAGAGTTATCTAACCAGGTCTAGGGAACCTACTTTTTGCAAATCCTGCAGAGTAACTGGACTTATATCTCACTGGCATTTATTATTTTAAAACACTGGCCTAAATTTCTTCTTTAATAACTTGTTATACATATAATATTCACTGCTTTTGAGAGTGTAGTGAAATGTGCCTCTCAAAAATTACCAACACAAATTTAAATTGGAAAAACTTTGAAAAATTTTTTGGCAGTGTAATTTATGCATTTTTTTTTTAAATGTTTTATTTATTTCTAGGAGAGAGGGAGACAGCGTGAACAGGGGAGGGTCAGAGAGAGAGGGAGTCACAGACTGAAACAGGCTCCAGGCTCCGAGCTGGCAGTCAGCACAGAGCCCGACGCGGGGCTCGAACCCACGAACCGCGAGATCATGACCTAAGCGAAAGTCGGACGCCCAACCGACTAAGCCACCCAGGTGCCCCAATTTATGCATTTTTAATGGCCATATTCTTTGACTTAGTAATTCCATTTCTGAGAATCTATTTTAAGCATACAATCATGAGTACAAAAATTCTTCACAAAAATGCTATCTTGAAAATATAACAGAAACAACTTGAATGGAAACAGTAAGTAAATGATTAAATAAGGTAATGGAATATTATACAGGGAGTACAAGGTTTTTGAAATTTATACAATATGAAAAAGCAATGATAATTCAATGGATAATATAAAAGTTAGGATATAAAATTATACATATAATACCTACATACTATACTTATAGTGTAATAACAATCAGATTAAAATGTTTTTTAAAGGACTCTTCAAATATCTGCACATTTAGTTTTCAAAGTACATGAATGTAACAAGACATTACAGTGACTATCAATGGATCTTAGGACATTAGGAAAGTTTTCCTCTCCTACTATTATTTAAATTTTTTCATCTACAGAGTATATATTTCTTTTAAAATGCTAAAAACAACAGAAAAAATATGAAAATCATTAAAATTGAAAATAATAACCATGGTATGTTTCATCCTCAAAGATTTATTCCTTTTAGTTTTCCACATCAAAATTGATCCTAAATCTTGTATACTTTGCAACCAAAATGTCTCTGACACATTTTCTCTTTTCTGGGCTCCTGGTCACTATTCTAATTTATGTCCTCTTCCTCCTTACCCCTCAACATTGTACCAGGTTCTTAAGTGGTCTCCGTGATCATTTCTCTGACCTCAATTCAAATCCTTTCTACATTATGACTTAAAAGGCAGATTACTTACCATAACTGAGCAATGTAATTCTACAGTTTTCTGAGAGGCATATAAAAAGGGAAATTATATACAAATAAAGTACTTGGCATATAGTAACTTTTCAACAAATGGCAGCTCTCATAATTTCAATTGTCATTCTTTTGTTCTTCACTTTTAAAACTGTTACATTGTGAACTGTCACATAACCACTTGCACAGCAGGATCTCAAACACCTCTTCCAGTCCATACCTCAGTACTCCATCCTCAGGTTCATCCAAGATGGGCTACTTCCTGTTTCCTGAACTCTCTCCCTTGTTTTTCCACATGGACACCATCACTTAGTTTATTCCCACAGATTCATTTATCCCTTTAACCTCTGTTTCTTCCTGCCTGTTTTCTTTCTGAAAATCGTTAGCTTATTCGTAAACTTTCTGGACTCCACAACCAAATTAGATTGATATCTTCTTTAAAACTCCAAAATGTTGTCCAATATCCTCAATGACATATAACCTTCAGTTCAGCATTCCAGTTGGATAACTCTTATATTCACAGTTTATCTTAAAAAGCAACGTTGTTAGACAGACCGTGCCTGACTACCCAATCTAAAGTAGGCTCTAGGCCCATTCTAGTTACTCAACTTTCCCCCTTCATTTTCCCATTACTCTCCCAATAGATTTTTACTTCTTAAGAACAGAACTTCGTTCCTCAACAGCTGCTAGTAATGTGTGTTTTAAACAATAAATGCCCAATAAGTGAGTAAATTGTACTACAACCTGAAAAATGTATCATAAACTAAACCTCCTAAGGAAGATCCTGATGGAAACTTGTTACTAAAATTTTCAATTACCCTCTCCA
The DNA here is from genome assembly GCF_008692635.1 of Crocuta crocuta. Taxonomy (NCBI): domain Eukaryota; kingdom Metazoa; phylum Chordata; class Mammalia; order Carnivora; family Hyaenidae; genus Crocuta; species Crocuta crocuta. The sequence goes on along the minus strand of NW_027528851.1, from coordinate 1,856,442 downwards.
TATCAATATATACACAGAGACCTTACACACACTCACATTCACTCACACATATTCTCTCTCTCTCACACACACACACAGAGGCGCACACGCGCACGCACACACACACACACATGCTCTATATTTTTGGTCCCTACCATAATTTACATAATGTTCAGTGAGCAGGCATAGCAGACACCAAGAATAGGAAAACCTTGGAAATGCTCTACCTGGAGCTTCCAGTAGAAGCCATGAACTGTTGTACTGGGGATATACAGAAATAACAATTGGAAGAAATAGTGATGTGAAATGTTAAGTGTAAACCTTTGAGAACAATAATGCACTCAGTGTAGTTCACCTGATAGTATAGGTTAGTAAAGTCTTATAGAAAATCCAAACTATTGCAAAGTTAGGGAAAAAACTCAAATTCAAAATATGAAGGAAAGCATCAGGCAGCTATACAAACTACACTTTCATCACCAGCAATCTTCTTGTTCATTTTACACTTCTAGGAAACATAGTTTGAGATTTTTAAATTTTTTCTGTGAGAGAAAAAGAAAACCACATAAAATTTTTAATTAAAAAAAAGACCATAAAATAAATACTTACATGATGTCTTTTTAAAAATTAATTAAGAATAAGCTGGAAAAAAAGAAAAAAAACTGTTTTCCACAGTTATAATATTCCATTCTCAAATATTTTCAAAAATGCTTCTGAGTAATGGAGATGTTCAGCCCTTCCTGGTTCCTCACCACAGCCAACTGGCATTCTCAAAATCCTTGTACACCTGTAATCTCTTCTCTTTTACTATCTCCATCCTCTGCTGCCCTTTATAGACTTTTCCCAACAGCACTTAAGCATATTCAGTATTTCTCAATATAATCAAAACCATTCCACTGACCCATTTATCTTCTGTCTTCCAATTTCTCTCTCTCTCTTCCCCACTGACCATGAAATTCTTACAAAATTATTTATAGCTGCTTTCTCCAGTGTTCTCACCTCTCACTCACTCATCCCTCTTTAACTTGAAATACATTATTTAATATTTCTACAATAACCTCTCGGGTAGACCAAATAATAGCCAACCCTCCAAGATGTTCATGTCCCAATCCTAGAGTCTATGAATTTGTTACCTTGGATGGTAATAGGGTCATTAAATAAACTATTTTAAGGTTAGGAAAGTAGCCTGTTTTGCCCAAGTGAGCCAAATGATGTAATCGCAAGTATTCTCCTAAAAGGGAGGCAGAGTGAGGAACCACCATAGGACAGTAGCAGGAGACAGGATAATGTAAGCAAAAGACTGGAGTGATGTGAAGAGGTGTCATGAATCAAGAAATGCAGCTGGTCTCCTAGATGCTAGAGAAGACAAGGAAACAGATTCTCCTCCAGAATCTTCAGAAGGAATCAGGCCCACTGACATCTTGGCTTTAAACCAGTGAAATAGGTTTGCTATTTACTTTAAACCACAGAAATAGGTCTGTGGGTTTGAACCCCATGTCAGGCTCCGTGCTGACAGCTTGGAGCCTTGGAGCCTGCTTCGGATTCTCTGTCTCCCTCTCTCTCTGCTCTTCCCCCACTTATGCTCTGTCTCTCTCTGTCTCAAAAATAAACATTAAAAATTTTAAAAAATAAATAAATAAACCAGTGAAATAGATTTTGGACTTCTGGACTCCAAAAATGTAAGAAAATAAATTTGTGTTGCTTTATACTACCAAATGTGTAGGAATTTGTTAAAGCAGTAATTAAGAAAGCAAAACTGATTTCATGCACTGAGTCAAATAGACCATTTCCAGTCCTCCTCCTATTTGACTTGTCAATAGCAATGTCTTGGCTCTTTAGCTCCCACTGGTTTTCTTTCTTTCTTTTTTTAAATAGTTTATTGTCAAGTTGGTTTCCATGTAACACCCAGTGCTCATCCCAACAAGTGCCCTCCTCTGTGCCCATCACCCCCCTTCCCCTCTCCACCCCCAATAGCTCTCAGTTTGTTCTCAGCATTCAAGAGTCTGTCATGGTTTGCCTCCTTCCCTCTCCCCAACTATTTTTCCCCTTCTTCTCCCTCATGGTCCTCCGTTAGCTTCCTCCTAATCCACCTATATGTGCAAACATATGGTAGCTGTCCTTCTCTGCCTGACTTATTTCGCTCAGCATAACACCCTCGAGTTCCATCCATGTTGCTACACATGGCCAGATTTCATTCTTTCTCATTGCCATGTAGTATTCCATTGTATAGATAAACCACATCTTCTTGGTCCATTAGTCTGTTTATGGACACTTAGGCTCTTTCCATGTTTTGGCTATTGTTGAGAGTGCTGCTATGAACACTGGGGTACATGTGCCCCTATGCATCAGCACTCCTGTATCCCTTGGGTAAATTCCTAGCAGCGCTAGGAATTGGTGGGCCATAGGGGAGTTCTATTGTTAATTTTTTTGAGGAACCTCCATACCGTTTTCTAGAGGGGCTGCACCAGTTTACATTCCCACCAACAGCGTAGGAGGGTGCCCATTTCTTCACATCCTCCCGCCATCTAGAGTCTCCTGATTTGTTCATTTTAGCCAATCTGACCAGTGTGAGGGCTACCACTGATTTTCTTACCAGATGTTGTGGATCATTCTTCTCAGATTCATTTGCTTACTCCATCCTTTAAAAAAAAAAACAGTATATGTTAAAGTTTCTCAAGACTCAGAATAAAACCACACCATTCTCATTCCTTAAGCAATCATTATCTACTCTGATATCTCTCAAAAGCAAAATCTCTAGCCCATCTCTGCTTAATTCCAAGTATATACACCTGCTTACTTGACCATTAGATTATTACAGGGAATAAACTAATTTATTTCCCTCAAGTTTGCTCTATTTCCAATGTTAACAATTTCAGGAAAAGTTACCCACCAAATATGTATGTTTCCTAACCTAAAACTGAAAGAGTCATAATGGACTTACCTCCCTTTCTCCTCTACCATACAGAAACAAGCACCATGTCTGATTAAGTCTGCCTTCTAAATGCCTACTGTGACCAATATCAGTGATCCTAGTCTAGTTCAAGTCACAATCTGGGACATGACAAAACTAATGCAATAGTCTAATGGCACAGACCCATCACACAGTATGTAATGTAGCAGCATTAATTCAATCATACTCAACTCCCACATGTACAAGCCATTCTCTACATCGCAGCCACAGTGGATATTTAAACACACACACACACACACACACACACACACACACACACACACACACACCATGTGTTATTACTTGGTTAACCCTGATTGTCTATAAGCTATAATGATTCAAGAACTCTTCCCTTTGGATTTTGGTCTCCGTCTGATTCTCTGCCTTCATTTCTCATTATTCCACCCCTTTCTCTTGAATAGCAATCATGGCCCCCTTCTTTTAGATAACTGAACTTTTCATGGATTTCTTTCACAGTTCAGAATCATGGAGTTTCTTTCCTCCCTTTTATCTGGAATTGTTCCTCCCAAATCCTCTTGTTTTTCCCATCTTCTTGCCTCATGCTTCATTCTCATCTCAAATGTCAGGAAGTATTTTCTTACACCCTCTCTAAAACTAAATTAGAGGATCCTGGTATATGCTCCTATATTACCTGGCACAGTCACCTCTAAATGTTCATAATGTTTAAATATACTTAGAAAAATTGTCTTCTCCCATTATATTTTTAACAGCTTTACAGAGGTATAAATGAAATGCAATAAGTAACACATTTTAAAAGTGTAATATTTGTCACACACATACACACCCATGAAACTGTTACCATAACCTAGATACACCACCCCAAAACTTCTTCTGGCTCTTTTGTTCTTACAAAGTCATGCTGATCCCTGGTGTATTCCAGGTATACATTTGTCTTGCTCCCTGATGTATTCCAGGCATACATCCTTGGTATATGCTGGCACACAGTGGAACTCAAACTATATGTGATGATTTAACTAATGAGCAAGGATGTTCATCAAAACATTATACATACATTAAGGAAACACTGGAAATAATCTAAGTGTTCTTGTGATGGCAAATTTTACAAAATATTGCAAAACTCTGCACCACTGAAAGTTATGATTTATAACAATAATGAATTATATTTGAGTATTTTAAGTAGAAAAGCAGGAATTAAAAGGATCTATAAAATATTATTAGAACCGCATTCAGTCACATGCATTTTATGCATAGCTAAGGAGGATAATAGGCACTGACACAAAAACTTCAGCAGTGCAGAAAGAATGGGTGATTTTATTTTTTTAGTTTTTTAATGTTTTTATTTTATTTTTTTATTTTTGAGAAAAAGAGAGACAGCGTGAGCAGGGGAGGGTCAGAGAGAGAGGGAGATACAGAATCTGAAACAGGCTCCAGGCTCTGAGATAGCTGTCAGCACAGAGCCCGATGCGGGGCTCGAACCCATGAACCATGAGATCATGACCTGAGTCAAAGTCGGACACTTAACCAACTGAGCCACCCAGGCGCTCCAGAACAGGTGATTTGAATTCTCTTCTTTGCTTTTCCCTGAAGCTTTCAAAGACCATGTGTCCTAACATGTTGACATGTTGTAACATGTGTCATAACATGTCATTCCTGTGTCTTGGAATTTTGGCTAAAGCCCTATACTGAGGACAATAAGTAGTAATTATTCCCATGTTCTAAATAGAACAGCCAAAAAGCTGTCAGATACCTGACTCTTGAGTTTTCTAAGAGGTAGTCAAATAGGTCTTTCTGCCATCATCCCCACCATTCCTTCCAGCCTACAAAGCAAAAGTCATAATGTTTTTAAAGAAAAGTTCGCATAAAGTGTGGCCTTCTAGGATATTTTTCACCGTATCCCATATCTAGGGGAAAGAGAAGGGATGCCATTCTTTTAAGTGATTATTATGCTCCAAAAAGAAATAGGGTTAGAAATGCAGGATGATAGCAAGAAGGGGAAACTGACATTAGTAGTCCTGGGCTGGATGCTTATGTTCACAGACCCGCCCATACTGCTACCTGAGTGGAATATGGTAAGAAAGGTTTTAGGAGCTTGAACTTGTATCTTCTGAAACTTGGGGGCTTCTGTCCTGAAGTCTTGGCAAGGCAGGAGTTTGGCTACAGAAAGAGCACAAGAGTCTGCCCACCCTTTCTTGGTATGGTACAGAAAATAATATACTGGTTTCCTCAGGCCAAGTGGATACTGCAAAACGTGCCAAGTTCAAACCATCTTGAAAGAGCCCATCTGGGTTACATGGAAAAGCCAAAATGTGAACATGTGACAAACTCAGAGGATACTGGGGGCTAAAGGAGAGCAAAAGAAGCATCAACAAAGCAATTTTTAAAAAAAAATTTATAACGTTCTTCATATGACACTTCCTCCTCTTAAGTGTGGAAGACTCAGAAGATAATGAAGTGGAGATGAGTGCATGGACATAGGAAACAGAGCAGTGAAGCAACAGACCGTGCTTCTCTTCTTTGTGGCCTAGCCAAGGATGCTGGCTTGAGTCTTGAGAATGAAAGAAGACTTAAGCTATGTGTAAAGTGATTTTTTTTTTTTTTTTACAGTTGAACTGAACCTTAAAAGTAACGCTGAGGCTTAATTGCCAAGGTAAGTTTGTTCTTATAGTGACCAGAAATCCATGATGTTTATTCAAGGTGTAGGCCTTAAGTGCAGATAGTAACTTTAACAACATAGTTAAAAGCACTTCTTTAAACACACACACACACACACACACACACACACACACACATTTATTCAATGTCATGATCAGACTATTACATTTAGCAATCAACAGCATGGGTGCGAAGAAAAAAAATCTATATAAAAACCCTTTGTTAGAATGCTTTACACTTTCCAAAGAACAGAAACTAAAATAACCTGTTATACAATTAGTCACAAGTACAGTCCTCGAGTTTTTTGCCCATACACATGAGTATTGTCTAAAACCTGTCTTCTTGGTAGCAGCAAGGCCCTGCCAACACTGTGCTTGGCTGAGTTTACAAATCTGTTGTAACCTGTAACTTCCCTGTCACTTCTCTGGCTCTCCTCTCCTGCTAAGCTTTGTTTCCTGGCAGTAATTAAAACCTTCTGCCACTGCCACAGTTACTGCTGCTGCTGGAACTGCCATAGCCACCTTGGTTTTGTGGTTTGGCAAAGTATTGGCCTTCACCACCATAGGGGCCAGAGCTTCTACCTCCAAAATTTCCTCCTTTCATGGGTCCAAACTTTAAAGACTGATTGTTGTAATTGCCAAAAACATTATAGCTTCCACCACCCCCAAAGTTGCTTCCATCGTTACCAAATCTGTTATAGCCATCCCCATTGCCACTATATCCACCACCACCTGGACTGCCACCAAAGCCACCACGCCCACTGAAGTTCCCTCCATGACCAAAGTTGTCATTCCCACCAAAACCACCTCCGCAATTGCCACTTTGACTCCACAATCACCACTTTCCAGAACCACTTCAACCTCTTTGGCTGGAGGAAGTACTCGCCATCTCTTGCTTAGACAGAGCCTTCCTTACTTCACAGTTGTGGCCGTTCACAGTATGGTATTTCTGAATGACAATCTTGTCTACAGAGTCATGTTCATCAAATGTTACAAAAACAAAGTCTCTCTTTTTGCCACTGCCTCGGTCAGTCATTTCAATCACTTCAATTTTCCCATACTGTTCAAAACAATCTCTTAAATGATGTTCTTCAGTGTCTTCTTTAATGCCACCAACAAAACTCTTTTTCACAGTTAGGGAGGTACCAGGTCTTTGAGAATCTTCTCTCAAGACATCCGTCTTTGGTTCTACAACTCTTCCATCCACCTTGTGTGGCCTTGCATTCATGGCCGCATCCACCTCTTCCACAGTGCATAGGTGACAAACCCAAAGCCTCTGGAGCACTTGGTGTTTGGAGCTCTCATTACCACACAGTCCATAAGTGTTCCCCATTGCTCAAAATGTCTCCTCAGACTCTCATCAGTTGTTTCAATGCTCAAAACTCCGATGAAAAGCTTCTGCAGCTGTTCAGGCTCTTTGGGAGACTCTGACTTAGACATGATGGTGGTGAGGGGAGACTTTAAGGATGCTTACTCGGCGGCGTCCACGGGCAGAAAGTAAAAGCACTTCTTAAAGAACATTAAATCCATTTATTTGTGTCACCAGTGAGTTTAGTCCATTCTGCTATCCACTTATTCCTGTTATTTTTAATCATACAAAAGGATCACCAGCTCTCAGAAGCCTCACTGAAAGGGCTCCTCAAAGATAAGGTTATAAGATTATAATATACATGAAAATGTTATATCAATATACTTCCATGTATGCACACATTGATACCAGTTACTTTCTCCTACCCAACTGATGTGGTTCATGGCTCGTGTTTAGTTCTTGATGTATGATTTTTCAACCTCTATTACTAACTCATACACTACTATACATAAGGAAACAGTTCTAACTCATCATTTAATTCCCAAGCCTATCCACTGGCACTTACTGAGAAATACTGACCACTCAATTATTTTTTTTTTCCAAACTTTTGGGGAACCTACTCTGGTATATAGAAATTACAAGCTATAGAGAGCTATATCTTAGCATGAATATCTATTCAGGTGTTGGTTATTCATATAGGGATTCACCAGTATATTAATTTGATACAGCCACAAAAAAAGGCGACTAATTTAAAAGCCAGGTAATTCAGAAATGTCTCCTTTCTATTCCTATTAGTGCTTCTTTAGCTCTCTCATTGATCTATCAGTGTTGACTTTTGTAAGGAATTCATAAGAAGGAAGCTAATCCTAAACCATACCCATATGGTAATTCTGAAGTCATCGTTATTAACTACTTTCCACTTGCTGACCTTTTATCTCTCATATATGAATAAGTATCTTATTTTCTTATTATGAAAGTACAAGGGAGATAACATATTGGATAGAAAGATTTTTTTTTTTTTTTTTTGTCTCCTGAGTGTAAACAGCTGAAGTGACTTGGTAAGCAGAGTGGACTACAAGTTTGGAATGACTCTAAAATGGTCTGATTCCAGAGACATGTTGAGAAACTGAAAAGAGTAATGTTGGGCTGTAGAAGTAATAGAAATCTGTTCCATNGTGGGGGAGAGGGGGGTGATGGGCACGGAGGAGGGCATTTGTTGGGATGAGCACTGGGTGTTGTTGGGAACCAACTTGACAGTAAACTATTTATAAAAAAATAAAAATAAATAAATTACAACTCAATACAAAAAAAAAAAAGAAATCTGTTACCTGCTTTCTTTTTTCAAGGAATGCCACCAAGGGTTGAAGGGCCATAGATATGGGAGGCTCATGAATGTCTGAGATTAAACTATGATTGCTGAGCCCTTGGAAATAGTGAGGAAATCTCTGAAGGTCAAAGTGCAGAGAAACACCAAACTGATGGCTTTGGAATAGACTGCATGGTTAAGTCAATGGAAATCTCAGTAGTGACCACAGTGAATGAAGACTAGGGAGTCATTCTAGGTAGCACAGACTTCCAAAAATATGTAACATCTAAGAGAAGGATAAGAGTACCTCAAAACGTGACTGAGTTAGAGAATAGGATCTCAGGACAAAATGTATTTGATTACTATAATTAAAATGAGTGACAGTTATGCACATTTTAAGCACTAGTTTTTGTGATGCTCTTCTATAATACTTATTTTATATTTTTAAGTTTATTACTTAAGGAGAGAGTACAAGCAGAGAAGGGGTGGGTGGAATCCCAAGCATGCTCCACACTGTCAGTATAGAGCTCAACATGTAGCTCAGTCTCACAAACTGCGAGATCCTGACCTGAGCAGAAATCAAGAGTCAGAGATATTTGAGGCACGTGGGTGGCTCAGTCGGTTAAGCCTCCAAGTTTGGCTCAGGTCATGATCTCAATTTGTGAGTTTGTGAGTTTGAGCCCAGCATCGGGCTCTGTGCTGACAGCTCAGAGCCCGGAGCCTGCTTGGGATTCTCTCTCTCCCTAGCTCTCTGCCCCTCCCCCATCCCCACTTTGTCTGTCTCTCTCTGTCAAAAATAAACTTAGAAAAAAAAGATGCTTCACTGACTGAGCCACCCAGGTGGTTCCTGTGATGCTTTTTTTCTAAAATTACTGAAGTTTAGTGGTAAGCAAATATTAGAACACAAAACTTTTTGCTTTTAAGATTATTTTCTTAGGATAGAATCTAGAATTGGAAATACTGGGGAAACTGGTCTAAATACCTAGGCACCCTAAACTTATATTGCTGGATTATTTTCTAAAACTTGTAAGAAACTGTAACTTCTTAGCAAGTTAAAAATTAATATTCTTGGGGTGCCTGGGTGGCTCAGTCAGTTAAGCCTCTGGCTTTGGCTCAGGTCATGATCTCGCGATTCATGAGTTTGAGTCCCATGATGGGCTCTGTGCTGACATCTTGGAGCAGGGAGCCTGCTTCAGATTCTGTCTCCCTCTCTCTCTGCCCCTCCCCCTCTTGCTCACACGCGCTCTTTTTCTCTCTCTCTCTCTCCCCTGCTCTCTCTCAAAACTAAATAAACATTAAAAAAGATTTTTAAATTTAATATTCTTTTAAGAATTGTGAACTTAATTTAAAAGAGTATCTTATAATTCCCATTTATTTGTTCTGCTGACATCAAGTGGTTGATTAATTTCACTAGTCATTTATATTTACATTTTTTGTGAAATATCCATATATGTTGTTTGCCTTAAGGTTTCAATGTAGTTTTTTTACTTGATAAATTTACTGTTATCTAAGATTTATGTTAAGAGTAATTAATTCAGTTTCTATCAAAAGATTATTTCAGTAAATTGTTTTGGTAATAGTCATATAAGTTCAGCTAATAAAGAAGCTTCATCCATTCATCTAGTTATTCAATTAATATTCATTCAGCAAGTCACCAGCCAACCCTATAGCTGAAACAAACAAGTAACCAGTATCAAGATGTTTAGCAGAGAGAAGACTTTGATAATTACCATAAAAGCAACCATGTAATATATGTAATTACATGTAATAAATAGTTACACATAATAGTTTTTATTAGTTTTCTTGGGCTGCTATAACAAAATAGCAGAGATACGTCGCTTAAACAACAAAAATTTATTTTGTTCTGAAGACTGGAAGTTCAAGATCAACTTGAAGGTTTGGTTGGTTGGTTTCTGGTGAGAGCTCTCCCACTTGGGTTGCAGATGGCTGCTGTTTTGCTAAGTGCTCACACAGCCCTTCCTACAGTTTTATGCGATGGCAGGGAGGGGGAGGATAGAAAAGTGAGGGGAGAGAGAAAAAAAGAAAAGAAAGGAAAAGAGAAAAGAAAAGAAAGAAAAAAAGGAAAGGAATGGAAAGGAAAAGAAAGGAAACAGAGAAGGACAGAAAATGAGTGTGAGTGTGAGCCCCCTCTAGTATCTCTTCTTATAAGAATACTAATGGAATCCTACTGGATCAAAGCCACACCCTTATGATCCTCATTTAACTATAATTATTTCCTTACTCCAAATACAACCACACTGACAGTTAGGACTTTAACATATCAACTTNNNNGGGGGGGGGGGGACAGGGGGAGGGAGATATGAATATTCAGTCCATAACACAGTTTATTAGAGATATTCCATCTTAAGAATGGTAAGAAAATCTGGTAACATACTCACTTATTCAAACAACATACATTTATTAAATGGCTAATATGTACCAGGCATTAAGCTAAATAGTTACAGTAGTTGTTTTCTTAGAGAAGTCAATAATCTTATAGAAAGAGAGATAAGAAAATCACAATACAATTTAAATGCTCTAACAGAACCACATCAAAGCTCTCTGAAAACACAAAGAGGGAACAACTAGATCTGTCTATGGGAGTTGGAAAAGATATCACAGAACAGAAAATATTTATTTGGGCTTTACATGTTGAATAGGATTGTGCAATGGCAGACAAGTAAGTCATATAATAGTGATAGGATATTGTTCCTCAGGCAATATCTTACGTTTGCTTCCTGTCTTCAGAACTGCAGATTTTTCAAAGACAACTTTCTGAGTGGTGCTGTTCATAGACGGGAGCAAAGGATGCACATCCAACTTTGTCCTCACCTCCTCCTACTAAAATCTTCAGAGAAAGGGAATAGATTGTAGGGGGAATCCAGCAACTTTCAAAGTTGCTGTTATATGTAGTAGCCCCAATAAAACTGTTCCACTCTCACTCCATTAGATATCGGTCTCATGATAACGTACCTTACACAGTAGTAGGTTCTAAAGTCAACATGAAGGTACGTGTGCATTTGATAGGACCACAAAGAATCATAACATCAGCCATATGACTTATGTCTATATCAACCTACAATGTTCGCCCTGCATTTGGATGAAACTCTTAAGGAAAAAATAAATATCTAGATTTAGCTAGCCTAATAAAATCATGTCCATTGTTATCTATTAAAAGATGCATACAAATTATAAACATAATCTTTAAGACTCAGGTTTCTAGTAGTTTCTTACAGAAACTATGGTACATTATTAAGTAAAATTGGATCACTCTCACACGACAGAAAGAAATCCACAGGATCTGAATATTAATGGGAACAAGAATAAGTGACAAAAATCTAAGAATCACATTTGAGTGCTAAGCAGCACAGAGTATTTTCAGTCCCTTCCCAGAATCGTCTCATGGAATCCTCAAAACAATGTCATGTGGTAAGTATTGTCACTATCTATTATTACAAATAAGACAGGCTAACTAGCCCCAGCTCACCCAACAGAACACAGAGTTGGGGTTTAAGCCTTATGGTCTGACTACAGAGCCTCTAGTCCTTATATACTTCAATATACTGCTAAGCAAAAACAAAGAACTGGTGATCAGTAAGGCAGAGAAAGAATCTGATTAAAGCATAACTTTTACCTGTGATAAAATAATTACTTCTTTTTTGTCTTCTATAGACTTACCTTTAAATTGTCGAACTGCACCATAAGAAAATTTCTTATAATTACTAGTAGACAAAAAAATGCCATGCTACATGTCTACAGTCTATTTAAACATAAAGAAAGGATGAAAGTCTAGCAGCAAAGCAGAAAGGAAAAAAAATTATACATATTTTTACATATTATTAAGAATCAGCCTTGTATTTTCCTCTTATGAGTAGTGTCCCAAAGATCTGCCATGTCTACTGTGTTAAGTGTGAGTTCAAGAGATTAAGGGCACTGATGGGCATCTAGTTCACTGTTATTTCCTTCTCCTTGCAACCTCGCATTGCTATACATCTGTTTTGTTGATTCAGAAGAGCACTTGAGATGCTTTACAGTTGATTTTGACAAGTGCTACAATTTGATAGGGGAAGATAATTCTTGCTGAGATGATTTCCAAAGTACAGAAATTATACTTTTGAGTAGATAGTACCTTTCTTTATGATCAGAATTTTCATTTAATATACAGCATACTTAAGCTTGGTAATCACATTTCCTTTCTTCTGAAAAAATTGACGGGTGTCTTTGATCTCATATATTAAACCAACACATATTAAATCTTATTCTTGATTCTGATTGTTTTCTTTGTTGCAGATAAAGAACATCTGCCAAATTTAAAGATATCAGATTTATAAAATTCTATATGAATATGAAGTGGGATTATTAATTAAATGAGTCTCCTGATCATGTGACTCAGCTGACTGATGAGTTCCTAAGATGTACATTTTCTGCATGCCTCTAAATCCACTAAACTGAGAATTAATCAGATGTGTCTTAAAGACCACAGACTTAGTATTGATAACCACTTTTAAAAAGTAAAATATATGGGTGTAATTTTAATTTATATTTTAAAGCATTCTTTTAATGCTTGATATTTGAGATAATTCTTCTTTAACTTTATTTTTACTTTTAAAAAAACGTAAATCCAAGTTAGCTAACAAATAGTGCAATAATGATTTCAGGAATAGAATTCAGTGACTTATCACATACATATACCACTCAGTGCTCATCCCAAAAATTGCCCTCCTTAAATGCCCCTCAACTCTTTAGCCTTCCCCCCAACCCACATCCTGCCACCCCTCAGTTTGTTCTCGGTATTTAAGAGCCTCTTTTGGTTTGTCTCCCTTTCTGTTTTTATCTTATTTTTGCTTCCCTTCCCTTAGGTATATCTGTTTTGTTTCTTAAATTCCACATATGAGTGAAATCATATCATATTTGTCTTTCTCTGACTGACTTTGAGAGATAATTCTTGAGGAGGAATTATCATTGATTTACTTTGTTTTAACTAATGCTATGCCAAAAGTTGACAACATTTTAAATATCATCAAGGTTTGAAACTTATCTAATGCCAGTTCAAGATTCTAACTCAGTTTGGAGGAACCTGAATGGTTTAATGCTTTAGGGATCCCAGCCCTGTTTGCAAGGTTCATCTTAACATCATATCTTCTGTAATCAAAGCCTTTATTATTGACGTGATGGAAACTAAAAATTTTAATGTTTATATTTATTTTTGAGAGACAAAGACAGAGAGAGGGAGGGGAAGAGAGAGGGAGACACAGAATCCCAAGCAGACTTCAGGCTCTGAGCTGTCAGTACAGAGTCCGACCTGGGGCTTGAACCCATGAACTGTGAGATCATGATCCGAGCTGAAATTGGACACTTAACCAACTGAGCCACCCAGGCACCCCTGATGTGATGGAAACTAAAACTTGATCTATGATTCTAGGTTAGAAGGTCATTTCTAGGCATTTGATTCATCTTTGTATAACTTTGTACACTTATAAGTAGAAATAATTAATATGGAATGGGTTTCACAGTTACACTGAACACACTTCATACTACTGCCAAACAACACCGGCAAGAGCACTTCAATATGGTTCAACAGCATCTTGGAATTCTTATGCTGACACCTGGGTATATTGTCATCAGTGTGCTTTGTCCTGATTCCTTAATTAACAGCCAAAATCTGGAGCCAACAAATAAGCCTTACAAGAATTTCTAAAGTGGGTGTTCTCAGCCCAATATACATTGTTAAATAAATCTGGCTCTTATTATATAATTAGGAAGAGCCTTCATATTGTACCTTTATTTCACCATTTTCCAATCAGAGAACATTGAGATTTTCCATTTGTCTAAACTACAGATTCCAAACTGACACACAGAGTGTCTAAGAAGTTAAACAATAAAGGCAAAATTTTACACAGTGTCTGGTACATAAAAAATTTCCCAAAACTGATAACTGTATTCAATTCTCTTTTTAAACAACAATGCCACTTTCCTAGTTACTACCTCATACTTGGTTTATGATAATGATAATAACTGCCTAATGCTTCACTCTTTCATTTTCCATCTACTTCAGTTCTCTTACACAACAATATTATTTATCATAACATACTGCTTTCATTTGGTAACTCCCTTATTAAAAATAGGCTATATCTCATAAATAAATCCCCAGAAGTGAAACTTTTTATTGCCTGGATCTAAAACTTTTATAGGGTACTCTTCAGTTATTCCCAATATAAGCCTTTCCTTTTGGCTATCAATTTCATATCATGTTTTCTGCCCCTTCCCATGTATGGTGGTTAACTACAATAAGCATGTGATTTAAAAAAAAAACATTTTTACATGATAGAATTTTCATGCTAAATATACACACTGTCAAGTCTAAATGTCCGAACAAAGACAATTACTTTAATAATTACATTAATTTGTCACTAACTGTGACTTCCCTCACAAACCAATTTGATTTCTACCCATGTTATGAGTATATGTTGACACACATTTCTGAAAAACCTGGGTTTTCTTACTTTGGTTAAGAGCAGCTATTTAACTTCATATGACTTTCTTGGCAATGGCTGGAAACAGTTCACCTTCTCAGATCATCATTGTTTGTTCAATATTAAGAAAAATAGATATAGAGGCTACAGAAGGGTGGCAGAATATATACTGATCAAAGACTTTAACTTAATTTAATTTAATCCTTGGATTAGTCCTTATTTTTAGCTTATTTTCTATAATCTCCCCTTTTGATTAAAAAAGGGGGATATGTAAAAGGTGAGAGATGGTTAACCCCTTCTGCATTCCTCTCCAACACAGAAATGAATCTAAGAGGATACCTCACCTAGTTAGAGAGAAGACAAGAAAATGATGTTGGATAGAAATAGATAATTCCTCACAAAGATCTTTCATTTATTCCTTCCTTCCTTCCTTCCTTCCTTTTCTTTCTTTCCTTTCTCCTTCCTTCCTTCCTTCCTTCCTTCCTTCCTTCCTTCCTTCCTTCCTCTCTCTTTTTAAACAGCTTTCTTGAGATATAATTAAGATACTATAAAGTTCATTTTAAGTATACAGTTCAATAAATGTTAGTAACTTTATACAGTCATCAACCATCACCACCATCCAGGTTTTTTTTAATTTTTAAAGTGTTTTTTTATTTATTTCTAAGAGAGAGAGAGAAAGCATGAGCAGGGGAGGGTCAGAGAAAGAGGGAGACACAGAATGTGAAGCAGGCTCCAGGCTCTGAGCTAGCTGTCAGCACAGAGCCCGGCGCGGGGCTTGAACCCACAAACCATGAGATCATGACCTGAGGCAAAGTTGGACGCTTAACCGACTGAGCCACCAGGAACCCTCACAATCTAGTTTTAAAACCACTTCCACGGTCCAAAACATTCCCTCACATGACCAATTGCAATCAATGTCCCCCTTATACACCCATCCCTAGTAAACCAATAATCTGCATTCTACATCTGTAACTTGGCCTTTTATTAGAAATCTCCTTAGAATCTGCTTAGAAATGCAATCATACAAACATACAGTCATTTCATTCTGGCTTTTTTCACTTAGCATAATATTATTGAGGATCATCTATGCTGCTGCATCTATCATTAGTTTGCTCTTTTCATTGTTTTTTTTTAATTTTTTTTTTTTTTAGTATTTTATTTATTTCTAGGAGAGAGAGAGAGACAGCATGAGCAGGGGAGGGTCAGAGAGAGAGGGAGTCACAGACTCTGAAACAGGCCCCAGGCTCTGAGCTGGCAGTCAGCACAGAGTCCGACGCGGGGCTCGAACCCACAAACCGCGAGATCATGACCTAAGCGAAAGTCGGACGCTTAAACGACTAAGCCACCCAGGCACCCCAGCTCCTTTCATTGTTGAGTAGTATGTTATTCTACAGATATATCACAATTTGTTTAGTTATTCACTAATGTTCATTTAGACTATTTCCAGTTTATGTCTAATAAGAATAAAGCTGCTACAAATGTACACATTCAGTCTTTGTGTAGACTTATGTTTTCCTTCCTCTTGAGTATATACATAGGAGTTAATTGTTAGGTCCTCTGATAATTTCATGTTTAACCTTGTAAGAATTGCCAAACTCTTTCTAAAGTATCATTTTACTTTAATCATTTCTCTTTATCTTCAACATACTTAATATTGTCTTCATCATTCCGGTGCATATGTATCTTATGCTTTAATCTGCATTTCCCTATTAAATAGATGTTGAGCATCTTTTCATGTGCTTATTCACCATTCACATATTTCTTTGGTGTCTATTCACATCTTTAGTCCAATTTCTGTTTAGTTGTGTTTTTATTATTGAGTCACAAAATTCATATATTCTAGATACAAATGCTTATCAGATATATGACTTACTAATATTTACCTCAGTCTGTAGCTTGTCTTTTCCTTTTAATGACCATCTTTAAAGGTGAAGGTTTTAAATTATGACAAAATGTAAAGTATATACATTTATTTATTTTATGGACCATGCATAGGGTATTTTCTATCAAGTTATCGATAGCATATTTAATTACTCTGTATCCTTACTAATTTTCTATTTAGTCATGCTATCAATTACTGAGAAGTATTAAAATAACCAACTATAATTATTTATAGTTGATTTGTCCTTCATCACACTTTTATGATATATATATTATGATTGTTATACCTTCTTGATATATTCACGTTTTTAAAGGTCCCTAACATTCATTAGGGAACACTTATCTTTGTCTCTAGTAATATTCTCTGTATTAAAGTCTATTTTATATAATATTAGTGTAGCCACTCAACTCTCTTTCAGTTATTGTTTACACAATATATTTTTTCCCATCCTTTTACTTTCAACCTATTTGTGTCTGAAACAAAACTGTGTTCTGTAGACAGAGGATAGCTAGATTTGCTTTTTAATCCACTATGACAATCTCTGACATTTGATTCTTTATTTAGCTTTTATTTTGAAATAACCTTTCAGTAAGTATAGAATTCCAAGCAGACTATTTTCTTTATTCTTTCAGTAGTTCAAAAAATAAAGTCACTCAACTGTTCTTTCAGCTTGCGTTTTCTGACAAGAAGTCTATGTCTTCTCTTCACATATGTTGTCGTTTTTACTGTCAGCCTGCATTATCTTCTTTCTATTTCTTGTTTTCAGCAGTTTGAATATGATGTGCTAAACAGGTGTGTGTGTGTGTATGTGTGTGCGTGTATGCATGCGTGCGCACTTGAGATCATATTTACCTGCTAGACATGTTCAAGCTTTTCAGGTATGTGGTTTGATGTCTTTCATTAGTTAGGGAAATTCCTAGTCGCTGTCTTATCAAGGATTTATGCTGCTCTTTCTCATCTTTCTCCACTCCCTCTTTGCCTCTTCCTTCTCCTCTTCCAGCTTCTTCTTCACTACCCTTTCCATCTGGCTTAAACCTTTTGTTCTCTTCAAGAAAAGTTTCTGAGTAGGGAGGAGGTGGTTTGTTGTTGCTGTTGTTCCTTTTCTGCAGCAGCAGATCATCCTTTCTCATTGGCTGCAAAACTGAGGGGCACTTCTGCTGGTGTCTGGCCCTGCGTCCAATCTTTCCCATGAGCACCTCGTGGAGATCATGAAAGAGAGTTAGTGTGTGCAAAAGTCCCTTGTCTCTAGGACTCTCCAATGGTTCTGTATTGTCGTAGTAGTCTCCACTTAGCCTTTAGAAATTTGTTAGGAGTTTAGCTGATTTCTTAAGTACTTGTATGGCAGTCAGCACAACTCTTCTGGGACTCTGACAAAGGTGAGACCATGTGTACATCCCTCTCTTCTTAAAAGAGTTTATTCCTCCTTGGATTTCAGGTTACTCAGTTTCCCCATCAGTCAGATCTCCAACAGGTTAAGAAAAAAAATTATACTCTTTAGCCTATTTGTTCTCATTATTAGGGGTACATTATGACATTCTTTCCAGCTTGCTACATTCTAGGAAAAGTAGAACTTCTGACGTGTGCTTTTAGTAGAGGCTTCCTTCCCACTGGAAGACATGCTTTTCGGTGTATGACTAATCAGAGTCAAATCCAAAAAAATATTTTTAATTTGGAAGTTTAAATAATAAACTCATACTTTAATAATAAAAGTATGAGGTATGAGGCCAGGGTCTGTTGGCAGATATGTTTCTTGATGAAGGAAGAAAGTAGATATGCAGATGAGGCTCATACAAAGAGAAAAAGAGAGAGACTGAGAGCATGGTGATGGTCCATAACTTTGAGTAATTTATGTTTGGTACCAGTTGATCAAACCATTTTCATTTTTAAAATCCATGAATAGGGCTTCATTGTATGAGACCAAATCTAAGTCTTTTCCACAGCATATGAGAACCATCATAATTTGGCCTTGAGCTACCTCTCTAAGCTCACCTCCTACCACTTCTTATGCAAACCAATGTACAGTTTATCAAACAATCCATATTGGATTAGTCTAGTGGCCTCCTAACTGGATTCTTTGCTTCCATTCTTTCTGCCATATGTTCTCATCATAGAAGCTAGGGAGGTCCTTTTCAATCCTAAACAAAACTATGTCACTTGGAGTGAGTAAAAAGGAAAGTTTGAACAATAACTTACAAGACTCTACATGATATGATTCTTGCTGGTGTGCTTTCCTCATTTTTTCCATTTTCATCCTTGTTCATTCCACTTCAATGACACTTTTTTGTTATCCCTCGAATGTACTTGAAACCATTCTGCCTCACAAACTTTGTACTTACTGTTTTCTTTTCCTAGGAAACCTACTGCCACCAGCAACACACACACACCATAACTATATGGCTTGCTTCCTCCCTTCCTGCAGTATCTAACATTACCTTATCAATTATATTTATTCCACACAAATGCCTTACTTAAAAATACCATCATTTTCTTCCCCCACATATAGCACACAGTACTCTCTCTTTCCTTTTCATGCTTTATTTTTCTCCATAGCACTTTTTCTCATCTGACATACTATTTTAATAGTTTGTTTATTCTGTTTCTCCTCCAGTAATACTGACACTATAATATGTCCAGAGAATTAAAATGAGTTCCTAGTCCATATCAGACATGCAATAAATATCTGCCAAATAAATAAATGATACTTATACCTCTAGTCTTCCCAGCTTAACACATGTAATTCCTTCAGGATGAATTGCTTTCTCATTGTCTATTGGATAAATTAGAATTCATATTTCTTGATACAAATTAACCATATTCTCTTTCTTGCAATATAAATTTCTCACTCTAGTACAGTTTATTATTCTTTATTTCGTAAAGCCACACTGTATCATGAATATATCTTATTATAACTACCTACCATACCAATTACACAACTCCCATTCCAGAGATTGTATCTTCTTCATCTTTGTATCTTCAGCAATTCACTGAGGGATTGTTTGCTGAATTTAGTGAGTGAATGAAACTCATGAAACTCGTTATTTTTTCTCCCAAATCTGCTTTCAGTAGAACCAAGATATTTTTTAGTCAAACTAATAAGAATCTTGAACTCTTTCCTCTAGTCCCACGCGAAGTCCTGTTTGGTAGCTACTTTTTCGATAACTATCTTTACGTCAATGCTTCATCAACCTGTCAGTTTGGATGCACACTTTTTCTAAATCATGTGTTAAATTTGATAACTAAACCTTATCTAAGTCA
Source organism: Crocuta crocuta (assembly GCF_008692635.1). Lineage (NCBI taxonomy): Eukaryota > Metazoa > Chordata > Mammalia > Carnivora > Hyaenidae > Crocuta > Crocuta crocuta. The sequence continues at coordinate 1,836,658 of NW_027528851.1, read as the reverse complement.
TACTTGACAGTGAAGGCCTTCTTCAGAAAAGGTAATATAAATTATTGGGACTTTTCAACACCTGACCATTGCTAAGTTTCCTGATTAACTCACATTTATGTCACTCATTTTTAAGCTATCCTTCAGAACATTTTTAAAGTACTTATTATATCCTCCTTGCTTCTAGCTCTCTTTAGGTAAATGCTTACACAACAGTCTTTCAATAGTTTGAAAGGAAAACAATCTTTATAGAAAACTAATATTTTACCCATGTGACTTAGTTCAGGCCAACAGAATGTGGGCAGATGTACTGCATGCATCTCAGTAAAGACAAAGACCTTTGCCCTTAACTTTCCTTCTCCCTTCCTACTCACTGGAAATGGGAATCTGGAGGAACCAAGAAAGTAACATGGTAAGGATGGCAGAATGACTCACCTATTTGGGTCAGTGGATAACTCCCTGGACAGAGCTTTCTATTCCCTGAACTCCCTGGACTATTACAGATAAGAGGAAAAAATGTCACTCTCATTTGAAACAGTGTACCAGGCTTTTGATTTTGTTGTTACAGCATGTGGCCTGTTCACTAATTTATCCCATAAAGGTGCAACGAAAGTCTTCACTGGCTTTCTACTGCTCTTAAGAAAAAGGCTAAATCCTTGACAAGGCCCACAAGACCTTTTGTGGAAAGGCTCCTGCCTGTCTCTCAAACCTTATCTTGGGACACTCTCCTTGTTGTCTACCGGGTTCTAGCCTTAAAAAGCTTTCTATCAGTGTCCTGCACATCACAGGTTATTCCCATGTGTCTTTTTCTCCTTTTGGAAGGTTCTTTCATCCACCCAATAAATTTCTTCCTGTTTATTCCTCGTCATTCATCTCTTAGCTCAAGCTTAATGTCCTTGTGAAAATGTTCCCTGACCCTACTGTCTAGGTCAGATTCCTTAGTTACATACTTTAATAGTATCCCTCCTATGTCCTTCAAAGCTCCTTATCTCTGCAATTTTGCATTTGTATGATCATTCAAATAATGATCCTCCATTAGGCTGTAAGCTACATGACAGCCAAGACTGTTTGCTTTAGCTCATCATTGTAACCCTAGACCTATAGCTATAGGTCTATAGTTAAAAGCACAATACCTGGCTTTTAACAGGTCTGCAATAAATATGTTAAATGAATGAACAGGATTTTATTAATGATGCTCTTCCATGCATGATGCTTTCCACTGCTAATTCATTAAACATGTCCATCCTCTCCCATACTCCCACTGACCATACTCTGATCACTCCTCCACTCTATTTATTATTAAAAATAGTGTATGTTAATAATAATAGAATTGGATTTTGATCCATTATCGATGGCAAATCAGAGAGCGAAAAATGAGCTTTTCAAAATTAGTATACAAAGTAAAAGTTTTAACACAAACATGGGAAAGCCAATGGAAAATAATCAACCCAGTTGCCATATATCCATTGCAAAACAGTTTAATGGAAACCTTATGACAGATTAACCTCTCTCATGTACATACAGATACAGATTGTGTAAGTCCCATGATATTATGATTTTACTAGACATAACAACTGAGTCAGTCACTAATTCACCCAATTAAGATTTTTTAAAACTATTTTTTCTAGAAAATATATTTAAAGATAAAAATCAGTCCCAGTATGCATCAGCTTTGCTATCTTCTAGGAATCTAGAAATTACACTATATATCTAGTCTTTCTTAGAACTTTATTACATATTATTCTTATATAAATAACAAAAGAAACACAAATGAAATACTTGTATAGCTAAGAATATCTATCTGTTAGTTACTATCATAATTTCTTTGACAATACATTTACATTCTCATGCATCAAAAAGCTTGTATTTTTCTATCAAAAACAATTTTAAAACATCAGTTTGCACATATTATATTTCGTTAACTGATAAATCAACTGGTTCTAAAGGGCATGGAAAAAAGCAGAGGCATATAATTTGTAGGTAGAGTCTCCATTCATTATCCCCTCTGTTGCTTGAAATACATGTACTAAGATTTCTTTAGTTAAATGTAAGTGTTTTGTTTCTATTCCACTGAGAAATAAAATTGGTTTACCACAAGTAGAAGAATAAATAAGGAGGAATTTTTTTTTTTTTTGGAGGAGGGCTTTAATAACAGAAATTCATTATCTCACAGTTCATGATGCTAGCAGTCTAAGGTCAAAGTGTTGGCAGGGACATGGGTCCTTTGATAGCACTAGGAAAAGCTGTGATCCAGGTTTCTGTCACAGCTTGTGATAGTTCCTAGGCTTGTGGCAGTCTAATTCCAATCTTTGGATGGTATTCTCTCTGTGTGCAGGTCTGTCCAAATTTCCCTGTTTTATAAAGGATGCAGGCATGTTGGATAGGGACACATCCTACTCTATTATGACTTCATCTTAATAAATCTATCTGCAATGAGCCTATTTCCAAATAAAGTCACATTATGAAATATTGAGGGTTAGGACTGTAGCACATGAATTTTGGGAGGAGAAAATTCAACCTATAGTACATATTATAAATATGCTTTTGTATTTTTTTCACTTCATTATATATCTTGCAAATCATTCCATATTTGTTCCGAGAAATATTCATCTTTTTTTTTCTTAGTTTATTGTCAAGTTGGTTTCCATATAACACCCAGTGTTCATCCCAACAAGTGTCCTCATCTTTTTATACACAGCTGCAAAGTGCTGCACTTCGTATATATAACATAATTTATTCAACTTTTTTTCCTTATGAAGCATGTAAACTATTTCAAATATTTTGCCATTATAAGCAGTGCTGCAATGATAAAACTACTGTACATGTATTTTCATATTGCCAGAAGTGTATCTTCAGGGTAAATTTCTAAAAGTGGGACTGGTAAGTCAGAAAGTAAATGCATGTGTACTTTTGATAGATATTAGTAAATTCCCCCCAAGAGGCTATTACAATTTTAATTTCCATCAACAATGTATAACACTGACTACCCTCAGTATATCCAACTTTTTTATTTCTGACAATATGAACAGAAAATAATACCCCAGTGTCATCTTCTTTATTTTCATTTCTGTGATTATGTAATTATGTTTGTTTGTTTGTTTTACATTTGAAGGAAATGACTCTTTGTAGTTCATCTCTGTTTTGTCTTCTTTTTCTCTCTTTCCTTGCGGTTTGATGACTTTCTTTAGTGTTATGTTTGGATTCCTTTCTTATTTTCTTTGTGTATCTACTATAAGTTTTTGGTTTGTGATTACCATGAAGTTCACATACGTCATTGTATTTATATAAGAGTCTACTTAAGTTGATAGCAACTTAAGTTTGATCACATTGAAAACTACATTTTTACTAAACCCTACATGTTTTGTTTGTGATTTCACATTTTACATCTTTTTAAGTATCCCTGAATTAATTATTGTGAGCTTACTATTTTTGTCTGTTAACCTTCTTAGTAGCTTTATAAGTGATTAATCTACTACCTTTACTCTATATTTACTTTCTCCAGTGAAAATTTTACTTTTGCATGTTTTCTTGTTATTCATTAGTGCCATTTCTTTCATCTTAAAGAAGTCTCTGTAACATTTCTTGCAGGACCTATTTATTAGTGGTAAACTCCTTTAGCTTTTGCTTATCAGGAAAACCATCTCTCCTTCAACTCAGAATGATAACCTTGTCCAGTAGAGTGTTCTTGGTTAGAAGCTTTTTCCTTTCAACATTTTGAATATGTCATGCCACTCCCTTCTGGGAGTGCAAAGTTTCTGCTGAGAAATCTGTTGATCACCTTATATGTTCCCTTATATGTAGCAATTTGTTTCTCTTGGTGCTTTTAAGATTCTCTCTTCATCTTTAATTTTTTATGTTTTAATTATAATGTGTCTTGGTGTTGCTCTCTTTGGGTTCTCCTTATTTGGAACTCTCCAGGTTTCCAGAACCTGGATGTTCGCTTTCTTCCCTAGATTAGGGAAGTTTTCAAGCAGCATTTTTTCAAATAGGTTTTTTTGTCCCTTTCTCTATTTTTTCTTCTTCTGGAACTGCTATAATGAGAATCCTATTCCATTTGATGTTGTCTCATTGGTCTTTTACCTTCATTTTTAAAAATTCTCTTTTCTTTTGCTGTTGTCTGGGTGAATTTTATTGCTTTCTCTTCCAGCTTGTTGATCTGGTCTACTGCTTCATCCAGTTTGCTGTTGAACCCCATTAATGTATTTTTCAGTTCAATTATTATATGCTTCAGTTTTATTACTTATGTTTGGTACGTTCTTATATTTTCTTATGACTTATGCTTGGTACTTTCTTGTATTTTCTATCTCTTTGTTAAAGTCCTCACTGTGTTCATCCATTCTTATTCCAAGTTCAGTGAACATCTTCATGACCGTTATTTGAAAATCTTTATCAGGTAGATTACTTGTGTTTGTATCATGAAGGCCTTTTTCTGGGGTTCTGCCTAGTTCTTCCATTTGGAACATATTCCTCTGATTCCTCATTTATCTTGATTCTCTGTGTTGGTTTCTATGTATTAAGCAAAGCAGCCACCTCTCTCAGTCTTGAAGGAGTATCCTTATGTAGGTGACAAACCTTGTTCAATCTTGCCCTAGTTCTTGGTGGTCTCTTAAACGTTCATGACTTTCTAAACTGTCTGTTTTATTCTTGAGGGTGCCAACATCTGTCAGTGTTCCAAGGAGAAGAATCTCATTTAGCACCTAATTTTAGGCTGGCAGTGGGAGAATGCCACAACCACTTGTACTTAACAGCTCTAGCAAGGAAAAGAAAGGTACCACAGCCACCTGCACTTGCCAACTTTAGCCAGGGAGAATGAGAATGACATGGCCACTTGCACTTGCCTGGCCCAGCCAGAGAGCTGGGGAATTCTGCAACCACCCACACTCTCTGGCTTCGGCAAGGCAGGAGGATCGTGCTGCAGCCTCTTATCACATCTATCTTAGCAAGGTGGTGGAATGGTGCTCATATGGATTTGTCTGTCTGTGCAAGCAGGGTAGACAGGAAATGCAAAACTTGCATCCACGACTGCTTCCACCTCCAGGGAAAGTTTCAACTGTCTTCTGCCCCTACAGCAGATGATTTTAGATTAGCAAAATAAATCTACCTCATGTATAGCTCAAGCACTTTCAAAACTGATGTTTTATTCTTGGGTCTCAGGGAGAGTGAGACCACATGCAAGCCCTTTAAAAGGAAAATCTCAGGGCACCTGGGTGGCTCAGTCGGTTAAGCAGACTCGGCTCAGGTCATGATCTTACAGAACCCCTGCATGGGGTTCTGTGTTGACAGCTCAGAGCCTGGAGCCTGCTTTGGATTCTGTATCTCCCTCTTTTTCTGCCTATCCCATGCTCATTCTCTCTCTGTCTCAAAAAAATAAATAAATAAACATTAAAAAACTACCAAAAAACCCTTAATAATATGGTAACAATTGGAGATGTTAAATTCATACCTTAAAATACCCTTCCTTATATATAACACACACACACACACACACACACACACACACACAGGTCTAACATACAAAGCATAGTTATTTCCTTACTTCTACGTTCCTAATAGAAAAAAAGAAAATAGTCCATTTTTAAAATTTTCTTTATTAAGACTTTTTTAAGAGTAATTTTAGCAAAATTAATGGGAAGACCCTACCCTAAATATCCTCTGTGGTCTACCTATTCATCTTCCCAAGCTTCTGGCAACCACTGATCTTTCTACTGTCTTCACAGTTTTGCCTTTTCTAAAATGTCTTATAGTTGGAATCGTATAATACGTAGCCTTTTCAGATCGGCTTGTTTCACTTACTAATATGCATTTAAATTTCTTCCATGTCTTTTCATGGCTTGATAGCTCACTTCCTTTTAGCACTGAGTACTATTCTAATGTTTGGATGTATTGCAGTTTACTCGTCCATTTACCTATTGAAGGACAACTTAGTTACTACCAAGTTTGGGCACTTATGAATAAGACAGCTATGTACATTTGTATTCAGGTTTTCATGTGTTCATAAGTTTTCATCTCCTTTAGGGAAATACCAATGATTGCAATTACTGAATCATATGGCAAAAGTATGTTTAGTTTTGTAAGAAACTTTCAAACTACTTTCAGAACTGAATTACCATTTTGCATTCCCATCAGCAATAAATTAGAGTTCCTACTACTGTACATCTTCTCCACCATTTAGTATTGTCACTGTTCCAGATACTGGGCATTCTAATAGGTATGTAGTGGTGTCTCATTGTTGTTTTAATTTGCATTTCTCTAATGACACCATGTGGAGCAACTTTTCACATGCTTATTTGTCATCTGTATATCTTCTTTGATGAGATGTCTGTTTTGGTCATTGGCCTATTTTTTTTAATTGGTTAGGATTTTTTTTTTCTTCTTATAGTTGCATTTTAAGAGTTCTTTGTATATTTTGGATAACTGTCCTTTACTGGATGTATTTTTGGCAAATATTTTCTCACAGTCTATTGCTTGTCTTCTCACTCTCTTCACATTGTCTTTTGCAGAGAAGAAGCTTTTAACTTTAATAAAGACCAGCTTATCAATTCTTTTTCATGGATCATGTCTTTGTCATTGTATCAAAGAAGTCATTACCATACTCGTGTTCATCTAGGTTTTCTTCTATATTATCTTCTAGGAGTTTATAGTTTTAAATTTCATATTTAGGTCTGTGATCCAGTTTGAGTTTTTTTGTGAGGGATATTAAAATCTGTCTCTAGATTAGTCTTTATGCACTGGGATATCTACTTGTTTCACCAATACTTGTTGAAAAGACTATCTTTGCCCTATTGCACCATTTGACTATATTTCTCTGGGTCTATTTCTGGATTCTTTTCTGTTCTGTTGATCTATTTGTCTATTCCTTTACCAATACCACATTGTTTTGACTACTGTAGCCTTGTAGTAGTCTTGAAGTTGGGTGGTGCCAAGTTCCCAATTTTGTTTTTCTCCTTTAATATTGTATTGGTGGGCGCCTGTGGCTCAGTCAGTTAAGCATCTGACTTTGTCTCAGGCCATGATCTTGCAGTTTGTGAGTTCGAGCCCCACATTAGGCTCAAGCTAACAGCTCAGAGCCTGGAGCCTGCCTCAGTTGGTGCTACAAAATGCCACACACAGCATAGCAGCTGCAACTGAGTTCACAGTCATCTTTGTTATCTGCTGCCATCCACCTGGTTATTGCAAGAGTCAGAGTGATGAATTAAATGAGGTACGATGATAACCACCACCAATCTAGGTCTTGGTAGGTGGCACAAATCTTTGCCTGTCCCCCAAGAACACAATATACTTTTAATATACTTTTAATATAAAAGCTTCCACTTGACCTTTCCCACTATAATAGCTCTAACCCCATGCATAAGCCAAGGACCCAATTTTAGGGTTATGACAACTACCAAGTTATACATTTAGAGTTATACATTTGGATAATTAGGAAATAAATATAGGATGGGCTCATATACCAATTAGACCCACTGTGAGTCAGACACAGGCCAAGGCTCTCTATATTATCTGGCCTACAATACATCCCCACTCCGGTAGGGAGCCCTTATAATCCTCCAGATTCTTGGAAATCAAGCTCTCTTGAGACTCTGTGTCCAACAGTTCTCAAAATATCTCATCTTCTCATTTCTCCAGTGTACAAATGACCTGAGCAAATAGTGATAGATCTCTTGTGGAAGAAGGATCAGTATTACACACATTTGTCATTGGGTCACAGATACCTTCCTCATGAGACCTAACTTCTTCAGTCACTGGATTCCAGCTTTCAGATCTGGCTCAAGTTTGGAAATTTGAAAGAGACTGTGCCTTTTATTCAGGCAAGTTTTTAGCCTCCTGATCACCTATCCTTGATTTCCTTTAGGTATATAAACTGGGCATTATACTGGTTGGCTGTTTATCAACCTTGTCCCTACGAACACTGTGCTTTTTACAGGTCATACTGTTCTGGTGGCTACTTCAACCTTGCTACACATTACAATAGTTGCCCCCATGCTTCCTTGGGTGGTTAAATGCCTATCATCTCCACTGCTATCAAGCCCAATTGTGTTAACAGGATCTCCACTATCATCCCTGGCCACTAGAGATCATCCA
>NW_027528851.1:1778597-1823597 GCF_008692635.1 Crocuta crocuta | reverse complement strand
CACCTGCATGTAACCACCAATCTTTGTCCCACATTTTCCTTAAGTTCTTCTTTCCAGCTTATCTTTTAACCCAGGCAAAGATCCACAGACAAAGCATCCCATGATGGATATGGAAACCATCTCCATAAGCAATAACAACTGCCCTGACTCAGAGCTCCACCAGGCCCAGACCACCCAGACCAGTTTGAGCTCAGCCCCAACTCAGAACTGGGCAGAAGGACCAGGGAGTGAAGGACAATTACCTCTACCTCATTATAATGCTAAAGTCTCCATTCAAGGAGGAGCACAGACCTCATTAACATACAATGTATGTATAGGCATGTATCCTCAGGGCACATGCATCCATGACCTTTCATGCTCAAGTCCCTTTTCTGAATATTTAGGATGCATCTATGCATCCTAACCCTAAATAAAAGGAACCCATTCACCTTCACTCAGGGGATCAACACTTTGGACCCATTGTCTCCTCATTTGCTGCAAATTCCTTTCTGTGACAACTCCACGGCTGTAGTTCCAATCTATATATGTAGTTCCAATCTATAACTCACCAAGAAACAAACTCAAATTAGTTCTGTTCTCAGATACCTTGGAAGTTTTAGGAAAGAATAAGATAGAAAAACATGTTTAAATGTCTTTTTGGCCAAGCTGCAATGGGTTAAATAATTTTGACCTGTATTCCTTCATTTCTGGCTACACCTATGTCTGATCTGGGAAAAGTGGTAGAGTGTAGGCTTCTGGGGCTAATTTTGTAGAATGAGGAATCAACAGGCTAAAGAAAAACAGTTTTTCTAACTCCTGCTTTATTGGTTTTTTTATTATTAAAATGGAGTCTGAGATTTTGTTGTGGTTGCTGTCATATAACTTGTATTTCCTTTTAGTTATGTTCAAATGTACTGATTTGTAAGGAAAGATTGAAAGGGATATGGAATTATACTGAGGATAACCAAATAAAATAAAAGGTTACAACTTCATGGTATATTGGGTTCTAGTGATTTTGGGTTGTTTTGCATTAAGATTCTGGTCTATATATATTAGAATAATCGTTAACCATGCTGCCTTCCTTGGATTCTTGCCCATTTCGTCAAAAGGTGGAATTCAAATAAGAAAGTAAGTGTTCATAAATTGTGTTCAAATGGGACCAAATGTGCACCCAGAATATGATTAAAAAGGGCCTTTGTGATGATACATAGACACAGAAAAAAATTAATACTGCATGCCCATGTGTTTTATTGGGTGAAATTCTGTAAGGTGAGTTTCATAAAACAAATTTCCAGCCTGTTTGTTCAGCTGGTTTGCCCATCACATTTAACATTCCTCATTGCACTAGCACTTATTCTAACTTTTACTTTTGGTTCAAATATTAAGACAATACACTATATTTTCCATCTATTGATGCATTCCTAAAGCTGCATAAGGAAAATATGGGTTAAGATTAAAATATTTGATCAGTCATTCATTTTTCATTGTTAGTACATCCTTTAAAAGTGCATTCATTAATAAGTTACGTAGACGTAATTGTGTAGCTAAGTCCATATGAACCTAGGACCCAGAAACAACTGTTAAACTATAAACAGAAAAAGAGATTACAAGAAAAAGAAGAATGGAGTATTTAGTTTCTATCCTTAAAGGTTCAACTTAAATATACTTTACTTCAAGTCTTCAAGTAAAGACTTGATTCTCCTTGAAAGAAGTGACTTTTTTTTTTTAACTGAAGTTCAACAGTCCTTGTCAAAATTTTAATGTGCAGGCCCCTGAAGAAAGACCCTTGAAGAAAGGGGCTCTGTCTGATTTATCTTCATATTCACCACAGTGCCTCACAGAGGGAGGAAGTTCCTCAAATAAGTAGTAACTTATTAAATATTCTTCAGTAAGTAAATAAAGACAAAATAATTTTAATGAAATATCTCTTTAGCAATACCTATCCATTTCATGTAATAATGTATGAACTAACTCTAAGCAATATCATACCTCAAAAAACAGACATTAGTTGATGAATTAAAATCTTATATATTAGCTCCTAATGCCTGGAATATAATTCACTAGGCAAGAATATAGTTGCCTATGAAAAGTTTGCTGGAAGGTTTAAGAAAGGAGGGCTCCTCTTGGTCATCTAGAAGTAAGCACAATGGCAGCTCAGAGGTCAGAGTCCACTTATACACATGTTCTAATCTGCACCGTTTTGAAAAACATCATGTAATTTTTTGACAACACTGCAAAACTTAGGAGGCTTTACCTGTAAATTTGCATTTCCAGGTTGTTTTACAAAAGTGAAAAAATTGAACACCATGGACTCACATCTCTATATGGCAACATCTGATTGAAGCTAAGAAAGACACTGCTGACCCCTTAGACGGAGCACACATTCTTCTGTGCACCAAGAACCTAGCCTAGGAGTCTTCATTAAGCTGCCTGACTGCTCTAATCATCTGACTTAGTATCACCTTTGCTAAGGCTTTGAAAATTATTCTTTAAAATTATTAATCAGGCAGTAACATTGTGGTAGGCTAAATACTGGCCCCCCCCCCCAAGATGTCCAAATCCTAATCTCCAGAATCTACAAATATGTTAACTTATAGGCAACAGGGATTTGTAGATGTGTAAAGTTAAGAGACTTGAGACAGAGAGATTATCCTCTTATCACATGCCTCTTTAAAAATGGAAGAAGGCAGAAAAGCAGACCAAAGCAATATGACTTGAGAAAGCCTCAACCAGCCATCATCACTAGCTCTGACGATGGAGGAAGTGGATCATGAGGCAAGGAATACAGGAATCCTCCATAAGTCAGAAAAAGGAAACAGATTCTCCCCCAAGAACCTCTGGAAGAATGGAGTCCTGCCAACACCTTGATTTTAGTCTACTGAAACCCATTTCAGACCTCAGACCTCCAGATCATAAAATAACAAATTTGTGTTAGGTTGCTAAATTTGTGGTAATTTGTTACAGCAGCAAAAGAAAACAGATACAATATCTTACATATAATTAAGACATTGTTCAATTTAAGCAGTAAAGGAACTTATAAAGATATTGATATGGTGGTTGTAAATTAAATAATGAAGATTCAAGTACACAACTATGTAACATTTAATGGAATTTAATTTGTACTTCCAAGCCCTGGTTTTACCTCTAAATGAAAAATTTACACTTGCCACTTCTGGGTATAATCAAATTTTAATTTGTTTTGTAAATTTAGTTTAAATAGTTATAGTTACACATTCTTGTATGCAAAACAATATTTATTGAGCGCTAACTATGTGCTCCTGTTTTAGGCTCTGGGGATAAAAGGGTTGATAAGATAGCCAAAGCTCCTGACTTCTTACAGCTAGTCTTCTACTTGGGGATAGAGAAAATAAATATATAAACAAATTATTAATAGAAGTATTCTGCTAAATGTGAAGAGGAAAAATAAGGCTGAAAAGGGGAAAAAGAGTAATGCGAGTTTCTATTTTAGATAAATGTGGTATAATTAAAAACATATTTGGTCTCTGTCCTCGGTTTGTGGCACAGAGCTCCTAAAACGCCTAGGATTTCCTGAGTGATAGGAGTGTCTTTACTATTCCATGCCTAACCTGCAATCGTATCTGAGCTCATGGTAATAAGGTGACTTCTTCCTGTTATTCCCATGGAATGAATATGAAAAATTAAACAGTTACCTATCATTCCCCAAGCTCACACTATCAAATCTACTTTTTTAATTCATCTTTGAGCTCCTATGGCCTTTTGTAGTGTATGGTCCAGATAAAAAACAAAAACTTTCCTGTCAAATTACATAAAACTGGTACTTAGAGCTGGTGAGTACTTTTTGAATTTCAAAACTAAGAATTTGCCATTTTTCCTGTTTATTTTCCTGACAAGTCCCTTGGGGAAGTTTGAATGGGAATGGCCATTGAAGAAGAAGAAAAACACTGAGTGACTAATATCCCAAGTTATTACTCAAGCACTCTTCTTAAAAACTGCTGCTATAGCATGAACGAGTCCCCTAAAAATTCATATGTTGAAACTTAATCCCCAGTGTAATGGTATTTGGAGGTGGGGTCTTTGGAAAGTTATTAGGTCATGAGGGTTCTTATAAATGGATTAGTACCCTTATAAAAGAGAACCCAAAGAACAAGTTCACTCCTTCTATTATGTAAGGACACAGCAAGATGGCCATCTAGAGACCAAGAATGGGCTCTCACCAGACACAGAATCTGTCAGTACCTTGACTTCTCAGTCTTTAGAACTGTGAGAAATAAATTTCTGCTGTTTAAGCCACCTAGTATATGGTATTTTTGTTATAGCAGCCTCGGTGGACTGAGACAAGGGTCACTATACCATTATAGTACATTCTGCAGTGGGGTACCTGAGTGGCTCAGTAGGTTAAGCGTCCAACTTTGGCTCAGGTCTTGGTATCACAGTTCATGAGTTCAAGTCCTGCACTGGGCTCTGTACTGACAGCTCAGAGCCTGGAGCCTGCTTCAGATTGTGTGTCTTCTTCTCTTTCTTCCCCTCCCCAGCTCACACTCTGTCTCTCTCTACAAAATAAACATTAAAAAAAATTTAGAGTCCAATCTGCAGAAAACACACTTTGTGAATTAATTTCAAAAAGAAATACACCAGTATTCTGAGACACTACATATATGACTTTATTTCCCAGGGGTGTCATGAAAAAAAAGATTTCTACCCCTTGGACTTCAGGGAACCTCTTCAAAACTCATACTGAGGGAGCCAGGTGTCCCACCATACTTCTAAATTCCCCTGAGGAATGGGACTAAACTTATTCACTAAAATAAAGATATCTTGGTGAGAAGAGAATGATTCGTTCCTATCAGCATTTTCAAACACTTAAGACTATATGGTCCCATTTGACTGAATAATTATGAGTGCTCAGGATAAAAACCTTTACTCCACAGAATTTCCTTCTCAAAGACTGCCTCAGCTGTCTCTCACACACTGACCTCCTTTGCTGAAGCTTCTTCTAGTGCCCAGTCTCATTGCTGACCTCATAGGGCTGACCCAATCCAAGATTCCTCTTCCCCATCAGTTTTGTCATTAAGCACTTTATCTTACTAACCATGGATAGCCCTTTATGACCTGGCCCATACCTACTCCCCCTTTGTTAATTTGGGAATATAAAGCTGTACATAAGTAAGTTCTCTGTTCATATCATGATATGCCAACATTTCATAATTAGTTGTACTCTGCCCCTATCTCTAGCACAAACTGCACAACTATCATTAGTACATTGACTCCTATATATCCTTTATGACTGAGTACAAGTATCATTTCCCTTCTGAAGCCCACTGTGGTATATTGGTGGTACAAATATTCCAATTTTCCTATTTGTGGTATTCCTCCTGCCATTTGAAAAGCCACTGTAGGGTTTTCTAGGTCTCTTTTTCTCTCTACTCCATGTTCCATATAGGGCCTGTTTTATCAGTCTTGGTCTCTAACCATGACAAGCAAAACCTCTTTCTTAAACTAATATGGACAGAGAGCACAGGGGGGAAACAAACCTTTGTGTATGTAAGTCTCTAAAGTTTGGGCTTCTCTGCTACCATGGCATAACCCAGTTGACTGTAACTGGTACAACCTACTACGAATTCCCAGGTTAGACTAGGTACGTGTTTTGTGTGGTCTCTAGGACTAGCATATGTTTCATGAGTTGGTCAAGACCAAGATATGCTGTCAGAAGTTGCTGAATCAGCCAGAAAACATGTTCTATTAGACCTATATAGTATTTCATAAAGTGTTATTAATCGGTAACATCTTAAATTTAAGTGTTTATATAGAAAATCCAAAGTTTTGGGTTTTAATAAAAATAAACTCAGAAGTTTTGTCAAGTGCCCAAATGCCTACAAAGTAAAAACTGACTAAGCTAAATCAGTTTACCTCATTTCATGGTATTTGTGGTCTCTAAAAGAAAACAGCCCCTAGAAGGCCAAGTTAACTCCTTATGTAGCCTGACTGGCCCCTATAGGTACCTAAGATTGCAACCTCTTTAAATCTATTCAACTATTGATGAAGGAGGAGTATGGTTAAAAAAGAGAATAGGGAATTTAATTTCTATTAATAATATCACTCTGTTGAAAACAATTTATAACACAGAGAATATAACAAAATTTAACTTATTTGAAATTTATAGGAAATATTAGTTGCTCTAACCATTTGGAACAGTCATTGATCTAATAACAAAATTTGTGCTTATCACCATAGAGATAAGCTGGAGCTGATAAGGAATATCTTCACATTTCTACATAAGGACCCTGTCTGCATTGGTGGCAGAAGGACTAAGTTACATTTTGATACTTATATAATGAACCATATGAGTATCTGAGTGAAATGAAATTTACTTAAATTTAATTCAGTAATCTTTGGGACTGCCACCTTAAACATTGTTTCTGCTGGACTATCCTTGGGAAGATTTGGATCTCACTCATCAGAGCACTTACCTGACTGCAAAGACTTTACTTGTGAATATGTAATTTAGAACCGATAAGCTGCTCAATAGCAGTGACCACTTCTCATATCTTTTATCCTTCACTATATATATAAATATATATATACACACACACACTCACACTTATTTTTATGCAGAATAAATAGAATCTATAGAACTGAAATGCTTCTCAATAGCACTGACCACTTCTCCCATCCAAGTACTAACCGGGCCCAACCCTGCTTAGCTTCCTTGATCAGACAAGATCAGGGTAGTATGTTGAACATCAGGCATGTTCAGGGTGGTATGGCCATAGACTGCAGTGACCACTTCTCACTTCTCATATAACTTTTTATACTTCTTTATATATATATACACGCACACATATTTATACTTCATTATATATATATGTATATATACACATATATATACGCACACAAACATGCACACATACTTATTTTTATATAGAAAAAAATAATGAGAATTAGCTATTTCTCCATCTTCAGTTCTAATACTTAATCACATGTACAGAGTTCCTACTTGCTACAGACCATCAGTTAGCTCCAATTTATAGTGGAATTGAGAACTGAGGACTCTTCCATTTTCTATTGCTAACAAGGGCTTTATGGCTTTTCCAGAATTACACATTATTGTTTATTGCACAGTACTACTAGTAAATTGTATGTTTCCTTTAAATACTTATTACTTAGGACAGCATTCTTTTTCTCAGAATTAAATAGTGCTTTTGCTTTATATGTGGCTTCTTTTAGAAAACAGAGACACCACCATTCCATTTAGATGATTCTTAATTTGAATATCCAAAATGTGCCCAGTTTTTCCAGTAGTGTCCCTTCATGAGACAGAAGGGAAAAGTTAAGAATGCATATATGTGGAACCAAATACACTTTGTGACTGATTACACATTTTGTGAAACAGCTGGAAAACAGAATGTTGATTGATGCCTGGTCACTGTGGTTGTGTGTCCATTGCCAATGAAAATGTAGTTCAAATACACAAATATTTTTAAATATGCTGGATGGGTGTTTCCTTGTTGCCAAAAAAGAAAATATGCTGTACAATTGTTATGTAAACCCTTGTGTTATTCCCACTGCACAAACATTTTGCAGATGTTTCCCCATGAAACCATTCTAAAACTTATACTTGGCTGCCTTTGCTCACCTAAAGTTATTCTGCAGTAACTATTTTGTTTTGGATACAGTTTATTATTGGGTTTTGTGGTTGAACAAATGAAGGGTAAAAAGCACAGAATTCATGATTTGGAAAAAAAATCTAGCTTATGTTATTGATATTACAGTGCTCTAACAATTTCTCTAATTTCTATTATAAATAAACATCACAAATTCAAAAGAAACAGATATGGGAGGTCTCTGAAGTTCTTAAATCAGAGTGACTATTTTAGCTACATCCACATGTTATAAGACTCTCTCATAACCTCCACCCTTCTCCATTTCAGCAAGAACTCCTGCACTTTGTGATATAGTTTGGCAATTGAGAATGAAGTCATAGTAAAGGAGAGGAGAAACTCTATCCCAGAAGAAAGTCAGACTACAATCTTCACAACCTTCTATTGAGCTCCTGCCTCTCCTTTATCTACATATCTAGAATCTAGATTGGAAATGGAGGTGTATCAACATATTGAGAAGAGGAAAAAACTAACACAGATGGATTTTTAAAATTTACTACACAATGAAAGGTTCATCATTATACATAAATTAGGAAAAGAAATTAGAAGTATTTTATGTTCCACCTCAAAGATGTGTACTCACAAAAAATAGGCTTCTAATCTTGTAACATTAAAAATGTCATTTTAAATGAGATAGCCTTGAACAAACACTCAATTTGGATGCTTACTTTTGTAACCTTTGACATTTTAGTTAATCTGCCTAAACATCTATGTGCTTATGACAGTAAAAATATTAATAGCTAACATTAACTGAGGGCATACCATGTGCCAGACACTATTTTATGATCAGTACATGTTATTTCATTTAATTTTCACAAAAATCCTATGGGATTAAGCCTATATTATTATACCCATTTAACAGATAATGAAACTGAGGCACAAACAGTAAGAATTTATTTTTATTTATATATTTACCAAATCCTTATACTATATGTCCAGGCTTTCTCTAGGCACTTTACAAATATTCATTCATAACATATCTGTGGGATAGAATAGAGTTTTCCTCATTTTACAGACACAGACAGGTAAGGGAATTATATCAAAGTTACAGTCAAGGGAAGGAATGGGAACTTAAACCCACTCAATGTGATTCTAGACTATACTTTAAAAATACTAGATATTAACACCAGTTTGAGTATCTGTGAAGATCGAACATCATGTTGGCACATGATAAACACATCAAAATGTTAACTATTATTATTTTTATGACTTTATTCTGAAGATTATGGAAACTCTCACTTAGAATGTTGATAAATCAGAAATAACGATGCTAAGAAGGCAGACACAAGGCATGTTCTTAAATCCTGGTGTTTGTACTGGGCAATTTTGAAAGCTAGCAAGAAGGCCGGTGGGCTGGAACAGAGTTAACAACCAGAAGAACAGAAAATGATGTCACATAGTTATCCAGTCACATATAGCCTTACAGACCATTATAAAGACTAACTTTTGTTCTTAGTGAGATGAAAAGCCATTGGTGTTTTGAGAAAAGTCATAAAATGATCTGACTTAAGTGTTTTAATGGGACACACTGGCTGCAATGCTGACTGAAAAATAACTGTAGGGAAGCAAGAGCAGAAGCATAAGGTACTATTATTTCATGAGGTTGAGAGAGGTTATGTAAATTGTCCAGGCTCTGTCAAAGAGTCAGTAGGCATAAAACAGGGTTTCCCATTCAGGACTGCATGAGTTAACTATACTTGATGCTGACAGGGAAAATGATGAAGACCCTGGATAGGCTTTTAGGTCTTATTGGATCCAGAGACAAAGTGTGAAACTTTTCTGAGAACTGTTGGTTTGGAAAAATTACCTCATACCCTTAAAATTTTGATTTTCTTAATGACTAATTATTCAAGAAATATCTATCATAGCTAATACTAATTCTTTTCCCACATCTATTTGTAAGAAGGTAATAGCAATCTGTATCTCGTTAATAATCATTTTTCACCAGATAATTTTTATTCTTATAAAAATTAGCACTGCATCTAATATCAGGATAAGTCTGTTTTGCTGAAAGAAATACTTCCATTATGATTCCCTAGTAGTGTTATCCTATAAGAACAACCAAGCAAAAACTACCCACATAACTTAATGTATGACAAACCAAGGCAGAAACTATATATATCACTTAATGTCTGTTCAAAAAATAATAGCTAGATTAATTAATAAAAAAACATTAAAAATTTGTCTGAGTCCTCTAAGTTCCTAAGAATCAGCACTGACACTATTCTCATTGACTATGTAAAGGGTAGTTATTTTAACCTCAGTAAAGAAGATACTCTCTGGGAGTCCTAAGAGGAAAGTCTTAAGCCAGAGACTGAAGGCTTAAAGAAGCATTCAAATTCCTAAAAGCACTGAAGAAAATAATATAGGGTTTTATTGGTCTAGATAATTAACACTAGCTATTATAACTCCCAAATTCCAGTGACTTGAACCCAATTTTCAACTCCCAAACAACTTCCACTTTTCAGTGACTTGAACCAAATAAGAATTTATCTCTAACCTCATAGTGTGATAATGGGCTAAGTGACCCTCATGGGCAGCAGCTATCTTGCAAACTGTGATTCAGTCACACAGACACCTTCCTTTCTGTGGCCCCATCATTTCCTGGGGACTCTGTGGAGTCCTGTGCTGGGTCATCTGAATTTAGCATACCAATGCATGAAGAGAATGTGAAAGTCTTTATGGGATCTTACCAGCCCAACTCGGGACATAGGATATTCCACTGAGTTATTCCATGAAACTCAGTCACATGGATAGCCTAATTACAAGGGATCTGAGGAAGGCAGGGGAGAGGAATTCCTAGGGAACAGATGGCTGGAGTTTACTTCTAGTGCTAATGGTCAGGCTTCCTGGTAAGCTGGGCCATAACATATTGTTAACATACTGACATACTCTTACACTACTTGGTTAAGTACTTGCGACTTGAGCACTTTGGTGATTGGATAAGGTAGCTTCTCTCATACACACTCAAATACTTATAAACTCCAACTAAATTTGCATCAATATTAAACATGAGTAGAAAAAGAATAATATAATAAAAACTGGTAAGAGAACAGTAATTGGACCAAATGATACTGAGAGATATTGAGAATTGTAAATCAAATTTTACTTAGGTATTTACTTAAACTATTTATTTGAAGGGCCTATTTAACTTTCTACTCCAGCTCAAAATGGCCTTTTCTTCAATACTTCCCTCACAGACAATATTAATTGTCCTCTTATCTGTGTTCCTATAAATTTTATGCTCATCTAATGAGTATAAGCCTGTGTAAATAGCATTTTAAACTATTGAAGGCCTTATCGTATTACATTCCTTCTATTTGTTTATGTGTGAACTCCTGAGGGCACAGTAAATATTTTTGTTCAGAGTGAACAGTTAATGAACCTTTAAAACATGCAAATACGGTCATGCTGTTTCTCTGCTAAAACTCTTCAGTGATTTCCTACTGTTCTCAATACAAAGTCTTTAAAAAGGTGAACAAGACCCTTTGTGAACTGGTCCATAGCTAATTCTCTCTTTCTTCATTCATGCTCTATAATTCACCCATAATAAATTTCTTTCAATTCCTCAAAAGTCAAACTTTAACACCTCTGACTTTTTGTAACTGAGGTTCCCTCTGCCTAGAATACCTCCCTGTTCCCTATGGACCTGGCTAACTCCTACTCAAACTTTCAGTTAAGTCATATAATCATTTGCGAAAACTTCCTTGAGTAACCTATACTTGGAAGGGTCCCTGTTATCTTCTTGCATATCAACTGGTATTTTAACTAAAGTAATACATATGTGGTTTATTATAAATGCTCATTTAATTGTCTCTTCCCCACTTTACTATGTTTTCTCAAGAGAGACATCATTTCTGTTGAAAACCATGATGTCTTCTAATACTTACACAAGTGCCTGGCATATAGTAGTTGTTCAATAAATATTTGTTGAAGGAATGAGTGAAAAATGTCCACTTGGAATTAATTAGTGTTGGTTCAGTCAACACTGACTGAGAGCCAACTATGAGCTAAGTGCAGGCTTTCTAAACTCTAGAATTTAATTATTTTATTTCCTTTTCTGGAAACTGCTACCTTTCAGTGCTTGTAAGGGTAGCATACCAAAATCCATCTCATCATCTCCTCTGCACAAAACTCCCACCACCACAAAAAATACCATCGCCAATATCCCATGTACATATACGTACAACCACTCAAATCTGCTTTCTCTCCTTATTTCCCTACTTTATCACTTCCTCAGTAACTCAGGCTTAAAAATCTCAGAATCTTTTTTAACAGTTCTCTCAGATCTCATTAGTTACTAAGCCCCATAGATTTGACCCATGAAAGATATCTTGAATTCATCCTTTTCTTTCCAGTCCTACTGCTACTCCCATAGTTCAGGTTCTCATTACTTGTCACCTGATCTAATTCAATAGCCTCCCAGGGTGTCTCTTCACTTTTATTCTCTCCCTCTTCCAATCTACTTTACACATTGCAGCCAGAGTAATTGACCCAAAGGTCACTTCACTCCCCTACTCAAAAACCTTCAGTGACTCCCCATTTTTAACCAAAAAGAGCAGCAAATCCTCAGCCTGGCATTCAAAGACCTATATAATCTGGCCCCAATTTATCTTATCTTTTCCAGTCTTATGTTATAGTACTCCCCCTCATTGTAGCCAAACTGGTTTTATTTTCATTCCTAGAACTTACCTTGCAATTTCTTGCTTTTATGCTTCACTCATGTTCTTTCTGCTAAGTCTGACCTGACTTCCTCCCTACGACCCTGCTGTCTTCTCTCACCTCTCTCAATAGGGAGCTTCAAGTCACACCATGTGGGTGTTTCACAAATGGAATAGATAGAATTTTGTAGTTAGGTAATTCACTTCTGAATATCTTGGTTATAGTGTTCCCTAATTTTTTTCTTTTTCTTTTTAAAATCCCTCTCTTCTTTTCTTTGTTCCATATTAATCACATATCTTATTGTATCTATAAGCTCATTCAGGAGCTATTATGTCCCCTCTTCCTATTTCTCTACACTCTTGTTTCTGGTTCTTTTCTTTATTAAATTTGTCACAATATAAAGGACTGGAGTTGCTATATTATAAATAGTCCATTAATCATTTTCTTGAACAAAACAACATATTTAAACTTAAATGGAATATTCCACCCCCATTTTTTGGTTGATTGATGGTATGGAAGTCTCAAGGGAGTATTTTTAAATTCAGTGAATTATATTTACTGAGAATACTGTTACCTCCACACAAGGGACAACACTGATGCTTAAGATATAAAATAGCTAAATTCACTTCATCCATCATTTGCTATAGTCTCTTTCAACTCTAGTTGTTTAGGTGTCCCCATAAAGGAATACTGCAAAATACGACTGCCCGTAAATATTCTGTATAATTTAAATACATTGACCTTAAAGTTTGGTCAAATTTTAAAAAAAAAGAGAATTTCTACTTCTGGCCATGAGAAGTAGAAATGGATCAGACATAACTTCCTGTTGTAAACAGCCAGAAAACCCAACAAAACATATGAAATCATTATTTTGAGATTAGACCACTGCCCACAGCTGTGATCACGAAAACAAGAAAAAAAGTGGGTACATTCTATAATTTCCCTTTCTGTTTAAAAGCAAAATCTGTGAAGAGAAATGCAAGCAAATCACAGAAGCTTTGCACAACTGAATGACCGAAGATCAGAGTTCAGAAAAGCTGAACTGGCTTGATTTTGTGGGGCAAAGTATCAGGGAGAACAGAGCTATGCAAATAAAGTGGTTCCATATAGCTCCTCAAAAGTCCCAATTCTCTTTGCTGAATTCTAAGGTGTACATATATTAATGTGAGATACCTTGAGGCTGAGCAAAAGAACCATTAGAAAAACAACTACTATTGGGAACTGTAAACTGAACATTTCCAAGAATTTACACAGGGCTAGGGAATATTTAAGTTTTGACCAGTCAGAGTGTGGAGACTTCAATGAACACTCAGGATTTTGGTAGGTACTTCAGATGGGCAATGCCTAGGTAACAGACTAAACTAGCACTAGAACAGTTAAAAACTACAGTACACTGCCATAAGAAAACAAAAATAAACCTAAAAGGATCAAGTTCATTGACAATTTAACTATTTTCCAAAATAATATTCAATACTGTTTAAAGAAAATAAAAAATCCAGAAACTCAACAATATAATATTTATAATGTCTAGCATCCAATAAAAAATTACTAGATATGTGAAAAAGCAAGAAAATGAGACTATATTAAAGATAAAAATCATTAAAAAAAAAAAAGACCCAGAATTGACATAGATGATGTGATGAGTAGACAATAACTTTAAAATAGCCACTATAATATATTTAAGAATTTAAATGAAAACATGAATATAAACACCAGAGAAATATAAGATATCAAAAAACTGGGACTTGTGTAACACAAAAATATATCTGAAAAGAAATGTTCACTGGGCATGCAGCATATTGGGCAGGTTAGACTGTTGAACATGAAGACACGACAAGAGAAATTATGCTAAATAAGCACAGAGGGGGAAAAAAAGGCTAAAAAAATGAATAAAATCTCAGGATCCCTGGAACAATATTAAGCATCTAAAAGCAGAAAAAATTTTTTTTGAATAAATGACATCCAAGCATTTAATAAATTTGGTAAAACCAACAAATTCAGATACAAGAAACTAATCAAATCCCAAAAAGAATAAACACAAAGGAATCTACACTAAGGTACATCATAATTAAAATGCTAAAAACCAGTAATGAAGAAACAATTCTAAACGGATCCAAGAAAAAAAAAAGGCACATTATAAACAGGGGAGTAAAGATATTTAGTACTACTGGTATCTTATAAAAATAATGTTAAGTTAAGAGGTAATACAATGTGATATCATTAATGTGTTGACATGAAAAAAGAAGTCAACCTGGAGTTCTATAACTAGTGAATATATGCCATTCAAAAGTAAAGGCAAAATAAAACCTTTTTTTTAGCTGAAAAAAGCCAAGAGAATCAATTTTCAACAGGCATGCACTACCAAAAAAGATGAAGGAGTTCCTCGGACTGAAGGAAAATGATCCAAATGGAAACTTGAATCTAGAAATTACCTAAATGGATATTTGGATCCGTACTAATGAAATTAAAACTACTAGAAATGGTAAATAACTTGGGAAACTTAAAAAGGTATTTTTTCTCTCACTTTAAAAGATAATTGTTTGTAGCAAAAACAACACAATGTAACTGAGGTGAATAATATACAGAGAAGTAAAACATATGACAGTAATAACACAAAAAAATGGGAGAACACAAAGATTTCTATATTTTATGTTAAGTGTGGTGTAATATATTTGAAGACAGACTCTAAGTGAAAGACAATAGTGGAGATAAAATAGAATATTAAAATTAGTCAATAAATTAGAAGGCAAGAAATGGTGAAAAAAAAAATGAGCACAGAGCAATAGGTCTTTAAAAAAACAAAGCTTAATCATATTGATAATTACATTAATTGTAAATGCTCTAGACAAACTGAATTAAAAATCAAGATCCAATATTTTGATGTCCCTAAGAAACTCAGTCTAAATACAAAGACACAGATAGTTTAAATAGAAAGCATATAAGACACTTAACATAGAAACACTAATCATAAGAGAGCTGTAGTGGCTGTAATAGTGGCTGTATTAATATAAGACAAAGTGCAATTGACAATAAGAAATGTTTTCAGGCATAAAAAGATATGATGACAAAAGTTCAGTTAATACAGAAGACATAATGCTAAATATGTATGTGCCTGTGATGGCTAGCCTCAAAGATAGTCCCCAGTGATTTCCATTTCCTGAAATCCATATCCTTTTATATTCTAACATCATACTTGAGATGGTATGTGTAAGCAAAAGCAGAACAGACATGATATCAATTCTCCTATTAGGCTATAACAAGATTTCTGGAAAATCTCCAAATATTATTAAATAAATAACACATTTCTAAATATCCCAGAGGTAACTTAGGAAATATTTTAAACTTATAGAAATAGAAAAATAAAAAATAATGTTTTGTAGAATTTGTTTTGTAGATAAAACAATGCTTGTGAAAAATATATGAATTTAAAGTCTTATTTTTTAAGAAATGTTAAAAATCAATGAGTTAAGAATTCCACATTAAGAATCTAGGTAAAAAAATGTAAATTAAACTCAAGGTATATTTAAAGAAATAGAAATAGAAATAAGAGTTGAAACCAACAAAGTAAAAAACACACAAAAAAACAAAAAACAATAGAGAACATCAATTAGACTGAAGTTAGGTTTTTAAAACAGTCCATAAAATTTATATACATATGGATAGACAGAAAACACAAATGATTCATATTAGAAATATAAAAGAAGATATTGCTACAGACACTATGCAAATTAAAGAATAACAGGTAATATTATGAACAACTCTACACCACAAAATTTGGCAACTTCTATCCAAACAGACAAATTCTTAAGACATAAAATAAGAGAGTATCTATTAAAAAATTGAATTCACAGTTAAAAATACATCATTCAATATATCACCATAACCAGAAGACTTTACTGGTAACTTCTATTTGTCATTTTACCCTATTACTCTGATAGAAAAACAAGTTCAGAATCAAAACCAAAAAAGAAAAAAAAAACAATTTATTAAAGGCTTATAATTCCCATAAAGAGAAATGCAAAATTCCTTAACAAAGTATTAGCCAATGGAATTCAGCATTATGAAAAAAGAAATATGCATCATGACCAAGTGGGGTTTAAATGAGGAATGTTATTTTATCCTCCAAAAATCTATCAAAAAAATTTAACATGTTACCAGAATAAAGGAACAGAGACATAACTGTAAAGGTTCCAGAAAATGTATTTGATAATATTTTATATTCATTTATTTAAAAATTACTAGGAATTGGGGTGTCTGCATGGCTCAGTCAGCTGGGCATCCCACTTCACCTCTGGTCATGATCTCATGGCTCTTGACTTCCAGCCCATGTCCAGCTCTGCTATAGCTCATAGACTGGAGCCTGCTTCAGATTATGTGTCTCCTTCTCTCTCTGCCCCGCCCCCTGCTCGCTCTTGCTCTCTCTCTCTCAAAAATAAACATTAAAATTTTTTAATTACTAGGAATAGAAAGTAACTTTTTCAAACTGATAGAGTATCTAATGAAAACCTATAGTTACTTTAATAATTAATTATAAAACACAGAATATGTTCTCCTTAAGATCAAGAACAAAGTAAAGATGTCTGCTCTTATCTCAACTTGAAATATGGGATGATTGCCAATGAAATAAAGCGAGAAAAAGATATGAGGCATAAATAACTGAAAGAAGAAGAAAAACTGTCTTTATTCACAGAGTACATTGTAGTTTATTTTCTACATCAAAAGAATCCAGGGAAAATCATAATAACTAAAAGGCAAATGTATCAAGGTTGTAGGATGCAAAATCACTATATAAAGTCAATTGCACTGCAATATACAAGGATTAAACAACTGAAAATTAATCTCAAATGCCATTTACAATAACATTAAAAATAAAACATTTAATCATAGATTTTTCAAAAATTTTAAAAGACCTGTGCATTGACATTTATAAAACATTGTTGAGATAAAGCCATCCAAAAATAAAATGAATAAACATCCAATAAATATTTGTGATTACATTCTGAAATGTAACTACATGCTTCCTACTAAAAATAGCATCTGTACCCTTCCTTGAGGACAGAATGATCCAACCAGAAAATCTTCATTTAAATCTACTAACTCTTAAATAGTTGCAGTAATATGTTCCCCAAATAGTTTTGACAAAATACACGAGTCATTGCTTTTTTTTTAGACATAGCTGATCAAAAAAAGTAGGCAAAAACTGTAGATTTCAGAAAAGACACTCAGCAAACCTGAGCTATTTACTATTAAAAGTTCTAGTTAACTGAATGGTAACAATATATGCCCCTTTTTATTATTTTGTTTATAAAATTGAACGATAGAAATTATTTATTTATTTAATCACTTAAAGCTGCATTTCAGTTTGGCACATGGTGATTATTTTAATGACATGGGTAATTAGGTAGATTAATACGATTTAGGAAGGAAAATAACCAGCAGGAATGCAGGGAAGCGAAATCAAACTTGCCCCACCCAGTGCTTGCTGGTCGGATTGCTAGCTATGGCTACAACCTCTTTCACTCATTGTATCACAATTATATCTGAGAAAGAGGGTCGGTTTTCAGCTTCTACGGACTGCAGCATTCTTGGCCTTTCAGATGCCATTATATCCCTTATTTTTCTTCATTTCTACCTTTCTTGTGTAATCATCTCACAATGGAGCATAATATCCTAACTATATCACATGAGATACATGATTACTATTATAAGCATGTTCCTATATCACTGTATCATTTTTAAAAACAACTCTAGTTACATGTATGCTTTAATCAGATAACTTCATGATAAATTTCCTTATCTGAAATGTATACATACCCGTAAAAATCAGGCCTGTTCTTTTTCTTCTCATTTTTGTCCACCATAATCAGACAATATTACCATAATAGGAATAACTCTTTCAATGTTTCCTTATGAGGAATATTTCAATTTCATTTTCTTAGTTATGTAATGTTTTTACATGGGGCATAATAGATGAAGTACATAATAGAAACATTATTTTTACAACATGAAAAAAAAGATGCAATATAATTGTTCCTAATTTTATGTGCTTAGTATGCACAATTTTGTATATATACTATACAATGTCATACATGCATATATACTTTGTAATCACATTTTATTTTCATTGTAATCATATTTTATTTTATGGAAAGTATATATAATTATTATNAATTATATAATAATATATTTATATAAAATATTATTATTAAATATTATTAAATATATTGTTTAATATTAAATATTATTAAATTATTTATATATAATTTATATATGAATATATAATTTATTATATATAATAATTATATATTTTATATAATAATTTTTGTTTCTTGCTTAAAAAAGTCACTATACTTCTGAAAATTAAATGCTGAGAAAAGCATAACACTGTGAAGGAATTACTAAGTATGAAAAATGGGGGGAGGTGGAACCAATATTTATATATCAAAGAAGAAAATGATAGTGTTGTAAGAGTATCCTTTATGGGTCTTTTATTATTTGGTATATCTTGTGAATAGAGGCACTGACTGCTGTTCCAGATTATCTTTTCATTTTTTTTTTAAACTTTATTTGTTTTGAGAGAAAGACAGAGGAGGGGAGTGGCAGAAAGAGAAGGAGAGAGAGGATCCCAAGCAGGCTCTGCCCTGCCAGTGCAGAACCCCATGTGGGGCTAAAACTCACAAACCATGAGATTATGACCTGAGCAGAAACCAAGACTCTGCCACTTAACAGACTGAGCCACCCTGGTGCTCCCAGACTGTCTTTTCAAGTATGTTTGTAAAATGAATAACTATGGAAGACAGAAACAGCATCTCCCTCCAGAACAAAGAGCAGTTTTGTTTACTATTCATTACAATAAAAATATATCTCACCCCCTCTAAAGTAAATTCAGATATGCTATTTCCTGTCATCAAAGATTTGGGATCCCTAGCTCAGGATTCCCCTCCTGTAAGGCTCCCAAATGCATGTACAGGTATCATGTGGCCTTTCCATCACCCTACAAAAAGGTTGATATTCCAGCTACTGCTATTGCTCTGAATAATAAACCGACCTTTTTCCTCTGGATCCTATTTCTAAGGAAGTTAACTGAAAAATCAGTCTCCTTCACCACCAGAAGGGATTCCTGAATCCTTGCTGTTGATGAAGTTGCTTCACCATGAGGAAGGTAAAAAAGCTATCATGGCAGTAAAGAATGAATTTTAAAAACCCAGACCAGAATTAGGCAGGTATATTTTTACCGTATGAAGTTGAAACTCCCATACACAAGGTTCTGGATGAATAGCAATAAATGGGTTCGTTATTTCCTGTCAAGTGAACTACACCCCGAAAAAAGAGCCAAGCTCAGGTTAGAAGTCTGCTCTCTGTTGTTGGCCCTATAACAGATAGATCATGGTTACTGTTTAGCCACTCAGTCTGGTGTTTTTTTGTCCCCCAGCAAAGATGAAAATTTAGAGACTCCAGCAAGATTATACAAATACTTGGCAATTAAAAAATACCCAAATATTTGGTAGTTTGTGACAGTGCCATTTTTGCTTCGTGTGGCAGTCAGCGGCACTGAGGCTACATGCCCGTTGAACACCTCCCCTGTACATTATCAAAGCAGAGACGGCAGAACCTGTCCACATTCTAGATCCATGCTTTGCCAGAAGGGCCAAGAGGGCAGCAGGCAAACTCACTTATGCGGAGTCAATGGACAAATAGTTAGTAGGAAGTACAAATACAAAAATTACTGAATGAGCAATAAATATCAAGAGTGCTCTTCATGAAGCTATAGAAGATATATCAACCAGGAAGAAAATTGTTACCCAGAAAAACTTATTTATTATCCAAAATCAACTTCCTGCTTACCCTCAAAAAAAGTCTTCAAGTGGGGCGCCTGGGTGGCTCAGTCGGTTAAGCGTCCAACTTCGGCCCAGGTCATGATCTCACGGTTTGTGGATTTGAGCCCCACGTCGGGCTCTGTGCTGACAGCCAGCTCAGAGCCTGGAGCCTGTTTTGGATTCTGTGTCTCATTCTCTCTCTGATCCACTCCTGCTCATGCTGTCTCTCTCTCTCTCTCTCTCTCTCTCTCAGAAATAAGTAAAACATTTAAAAAAAATTTTTAAAAAGTCATCAAGTAGAAGATCCTATTTGCTGCGTGAGTTCTCTGAATTTCTTTTGTTATGAAGAAATTATATAGAGGATCACCCTAAGGGGTAGGGGGAAAACCCATAAAGATTAAATTCATCTATCAATCTTTATTAATGATAGAGTTAAGTTGCAGTAAGCTGGCTGGTGATTCAGTCAGAACTTTGAGATAGAGAGGTTTCTGAGAGCAGCTGTCATACCTGTGAAGTTAATCAATATGGAGAGTTACCAAGAGAGAATTTTCTAGATCTTCATAGCATGTTAAGAATTCACTTTTCCCTTTGCCATCTGGAGAGATGGAGTAAATTTTTTTTTAAAAAGGGTGTTTTTTTTTTTTTTTTGCATATTTAGGTATTGTACTGTTTCTCTGAATACATTATGCCAAAACTGAACTTTTCAGGGGCACCTGTGTGGCTCAGTCGGTTAAGCGTCCGACATCAACTCAGGTCATGATCTCACAGCTTGTGAGTTCGAACCCCGCGTCTGTGCTGACAGCTCAGAGCCTTGGGCCTGCTTCAGATTGTCTCCCTTGCTCTCTGCCCCTCCCCAATTTGCGTTCTGTCTCTCTCTCTCAAAAATAAATAAATGTAAAGAAAAAAATAAAAACACACTGAACTTTTCATCAGGTTGGATTTGTTTACTCAGGTATTTTTTTTAAGTTCTTGTTGGAAATTGGAATTTTGAAGAACAAAATATCTGAAGTAAAAAGGTGTTTTGGTTCTATATCCATCTAAATATCTTTTCTATAATAGTACTTTCATTAAGAACTAACACTCTAATAGAAAATCATTGAAAGATAGGCACAGTAAAAACTAGAGAAGTAATAAAAAGACTGCCTAATCCTTACTTGTCTTATCCCGCCCCCCCTTTTTTTTTTGCCAATTCAGTTACAAATGAGTTTATGTAAATGAAAACTAACTATTCTCCTAACAGCCATTAGAAATTACAATCTTTCACTCCATTATTTATCTTGAAGATAGTCTTTAATCTTCCCACCCAATTTAGAAGAAATAAGACTGTTTTCAGCCCATTTTACTGCAGCATAAATTGAGGTCTTAAAAAAGTAGAATAAATCATATGGGTGATATTAGTGTAAATGTTGGAATTTGAAATTTGACATTGTCTCTGAACTCATAGAAAATTTAACCTCCCATTAATAACATTTAATTGACAAGTCTGTAGCACTATTATGAGAATTCACTTGCAATTATATTTAATCTACTATTAAATTCTAACTCATGAATACAGAAGTAACCCCTATTTGAAATGTTAATGATGCTGTTTGTGATATATTATGATATACATGACTCTGGAAAGTTAAATATGTGTCATTCAAGATGTCACACTTAAATGTAGAAAAGAATCCAAAGGAACGGTGTTTTTCTAATCACTTACTAAATTACAAATGTATTAAAGACAGATCATTAAAAGTTGTTGTCTAGAATAAAATGTGCATATATTATGTATGTTTACTATTGTTCCAGGTATATGAATAATAATTATAAGACATACAGAATCTGGTTATTTGTACTATGTAACTGAAACCTGCCATATTAATTGTTTCTTTTAGAAATATAGATAATTGTAATCCAATGATTGCCTTTGTTCTAAGCAATGGATTTTAATTACATTTTCCAAATGTAATTAATAATAATTATATTATTACAACTGTACAATATTAATTACAATTACATTATAATAAAGAACTCTAATTCCATTTTGAAAAAAAATAGAAGTGATTTTCAAGCTCAAGGCATTCTTTCAAATACTAAATGTTTTCTAAAAAATTATTGCTATTCTCTTTAGAGTAAGTATTTTCCTTTTTACAGTTGATCTCAAGGTGCCCTGAATATATTGTATTTTGACTCAATTTCAGCTTTAATTGATAAAAGAGGAAAATCAACCAGAAAACCCAGTTGGAGACATTGTTTTTATTTCACTGTTAAAAGTGAGTATGGATTGTTGTTATTAAAAGTTGTTGAACTGATGTATTTGGTTAAATTGACCACTTACAACAGTGCGGATGGCAGAAAATTTATTTGACAATGGCAACTAAGTTCTTAGGTGAATCAGCTAGGTGAATTCACCAGCTAGGTGAATCAGTTTGGTTTGGGGATGTGTTTGAGGTTATCTCCAGATTCTTAACATGGGATCAAAAGCTTTGAGGATGATTAAAAAAAAAAAAACCTTCATATAAGTGATGTGATAATTTTTATCCAATCTCTGGATTGTTCAGTCAATTCTAGAGCACTCCTGGTTCTTAAAATGCTTTCACAATATAACCAGATATCAGACTATCATTTTCTTGATAGAATAATACTTTCTTTGCAATTCTCCAAACTCTAAATTTTAAACATTGAGATATCCTCAGAATTCCAGGATGAGACATAATTCAATAATACTGAATTAGGGGAGGAAAGAGGACTTTACCTTTCTTCTGAACAATACCTGTCTTGGAGTTTTGAAAATATTTCCTCATGGCACAGAAGCCAGATGTGCATATTAAATATTCTACCAGATCATATATCAGTATAGCACAAAATCATTATTATATGACCCCAAGGAAGTCCTAAACTAACAGTATAAATAACATAGGAAAAAGCAAAAGAATTAATGAGACTTTAACTCCTGATTCAGTATGGATTTGCATTTTTCACTGTTTATTTTCTTTATTTTGAGAGAGAGCACATGTATACACACACCAGCAGGGGAGAAACAGAGGGAGAGGGAGAGATAAATTCCCAAGCAGGCTCCACACTGTCAGTACAGAGTCCAACATAGGGCTCAATCTCACCATCTCATGACCTGAGCCAAAATCAAGATTTGGAAGCTTAACCAACTGACCCTCCCAGGTGCCCCCAGGGATTTGCATTTTGAACCAGTACCCTAGTTAATCATGATACATGAAGTTTCTTGACTGAACTTCTAGAACTACTGATCAAAGTGCCAAAGCTATCAGGATTCATTAGAATAAAAGAAGACGTAACAGAGGAGAGAAACATAGTATCAAAAACATCCTGTCATGACTAATACTGTTAAAATATCCATACTGCCAAAAGCAGTCTACAGATTCAATGCAATCCCTATCAAAATGCCAATAATATTTTTAATAGAATTAGAAGAAATAATTCTGAAATGTATACAGAATCACAAAAGACCCTGAATAGCCAAAACAATCTTGAGAAAGAAGAGCAAAACTGGAGGTATCACAATCCCAGATTTCAAAATATACTACAAAGCTATAGTAATCAAAACAGTATGATACTAGCACAAAACAGACACAGAGTCAAAAGAACAGGATAGTGTCCAGAAATAAATAGTGTTGAGGAAACTGGGTAGTTACATGCAGAAGAGTGAAAACAGGCCACTTTCTCACACCATACACAAAAACAAACTCAAAATGGAATAAGGACTTAAATATGAGACCTAAAACCATAAAAATCCTAAAAGAAAACATAGTAATTTGGATATCAAAATCATGGATATCAACCTTGGCATAATTTTTTTAGATATATCTCCTCAGACATGAGAAACAAAAGCAAAACTAAACTACTGGGACTACACCAAAATTAAAAGCTTTTGCACAGCAAAGGAAACCATCAACAAAACAAAAAGACAAGCTATTAAATGGAAGAAAATATCTGCAAATGATATATCTGATAAGGGATTAATATACAAAATGTATAAACAAGTTATACAACTCAACACCAAAACAATAAATAATCTGATTAAAATGGGCAGAGGATCTGAATTGACATTTTTCCAAAGAAGACATACAAATGGTAAATATGAGAAGATGTTCAATGTTACTAATTGTCAGGGAAATGTAAATCAAAACCACAATGAGATATCGACTCACATCAGTCAGAATGGCCAGTGTCACAGAGACAGGAAGTAAGGGCAACCAGGTGGGTCAGTAGGTTAAGCTTCTTATACTTAACTGTTGATATAACCTCAGGTCATGATCTCGCGTCTTGAGATCAAGCCCCACACTAGGCTTGATTCATGTACTGAGCATGAATCTGCTTGGGATTCTCTCTCTTTTCTCTCTTTGCCCCTCCGCTGCTCAAGAATGGTCTCTCTAGCTTNTCAAACCTACAGGAAATAACAAGTGTTGGTGAGAATGTGGAGAAAAAGAACCTTCATGCACTGTGGCTAGAAATGTAAGTTGGTACAAACACTGTAGAAAACAATATGGAAGTTCCTCAAAATGTTAAAAATAGAAATACCATATGATCCAGTAATTACACTATTGGGTATTCACCCAAAGAAAACAAAAACACTAATTCCAAAAAATATCTGCACCTTTATGTTTACTGCACCATTATTTACAATAGTTAAGATATGGAAGCAACCTAAGTGTTCACTGATGGATGAATGGATAAAGATGATGTGGTTGTATATATTAAATGGAATATTACTCAGCCATAAAAATAATGAACTCTTGCTATTTGCAACAGCATTGGATGGACACAGAGATTATTACACTAAGGAAATAAGTCGGACAGCAAAAGACAAATACCATATGATTTCACTTATACGTAGAATCTACAAAACAAAACAAGCAAATACAAAAAACAGAAACACTGCTAAGTGCAGAAACAAACTGTTAGTTGCCAGAGGGTAGGCAGGTGGGAGATGGGCAAAATAGATAAAAAGAATAAGAGGCACAAAATTTCCAGTTATAAAATAAGTCATGGGAATGAAAAGTATAGCACAGAGAATATAGTCATTAATATTTAATAACATTATATAGTGACAGATAATAACTACATTATCATGGTGAACACTGCATAATACATAGAATTGTCTGATCACTATGTTGAATACCTGAAACTAATGTAACACTGTATGTCAACTATACTTCAATAATAAAAATTAGGGGCACCTGGATGGCTCAGTCAGTTAAGCATCTGACTCTTGATATCAGCTCAGGTCATGATCTCAGGCTTCATGATATTAAGCCCTGCTTTAGGCTCCATGCCCAGAGTGCATGGTGTGTTTGGGATTCTCTCTCCTCTCTCTGCCCCTCCTCAGCTCACCATTCTTTCATTCTCTCTCTCTCTCTCTCTCTCTCAAAATAAATAAACATTTTAAAAATAATAATGGGGTGCCTGAGTGGTTCATTAGGTTATGCCTCAAAATTCAGGTCAAGTCATGATCTTGTGATCCATTAGTTCTAGCCATGTATCAGGCTCTGTGCTGATAGCTCAGAGCCTGGAGCCTGCTTCAGACTCTGTGTCTCCTCCTCTCTCTACCCCTCCCCTATTCACACTCTGTCTCTCTCTCTCTCTAAAATAAATAAACATTAAACTGTAATATAATATAAAATAATTAAAATTAAAATAAAGACTGTAATGGAATATAGCATTTAATGCATAAATAAAAGTTCAGACTTTGAGATAAGAATAACCAAATGTTGAAGTCACCAGAGTTCACTTTTATTAAATAAGTAGATTTAAAACTGTCAAGGCACCATCTTCCTGGGGGCTCTGTGCTACTGTATAGATCACATGCCAATGGAGCCAGCCCTGCCATCAACTGTATAGGAGTCACAAATGTGGAAAATTCTTGGAATTTTGGAAAGATGATTCAGATATTATGTTGAAAAAATAATAAGTGATATAGATGAAGATGATGCCTCCAAGAACCAGCTGGAAAAGCTATGATAATTATGTGTCTAAAATACATATTCTGATGGCTAGTGACACATTACATATATTTACTGTGTAAGGAGAATGTTGGGTGGTTTAATAGATCTCACTAATTGAAATGATCCTGAGTAGTATGTAGCATGCACTCTGACTAGTTTCTACAACTAATTTAGAATTCAGCAGAATAATGTGAAGTCTTTTACTACTTAATTAAACTTCTGTAATGCCTGTTTTACCAAGATGAATAAAATACATAAATTGTATGAGGTGACATCTAATGCACACAAAAAAGAGAAATGTAAAAATCAGAACAGTGGGTACATTAAACTGATTCTTAATAATTGAAACCAATTTAATCATTTGAGATTATTTTATTCTAGCTGACGTAATACTGTAGCAGTTATATTCTAATTATAACCTGTTTCATTTTACTCTGCCTTTCTAGTTAATTATTACAGTCAATTTGTAAAATGACATGGTTCCACATTTGCATAGGTCACTATTAAATAAATGAATAGCTGAAATTACTCTAGCATTGAAGTGTCAACTTTGGTAGAAGTCAAGAGGACTTCAAATGTTCTTCTAACACCCCTTAATGTGTTAATGACCACTATTAAACTGCAATTAAAAGGCCAGGAAAAATGCATGAAACAGTTAATAGAAAAATAGCACAGACACAATTAAAACGATTCTGCATTTTTTTGACTGATAGAAAATAAAGTGATATGCTGTAAGAAGTGTAGTGTGAATCTATTTCCAACTCAAGGCAGAGTTGACAGTTTAATGATAACAAATCATAGGCTGCCTTTTTTGGGAGCACTGAACGTCAGCTTAAAATTAACATCAGTAGTAAACAAGACAATGTGGTGATTTTACCTTGTATTTAAATTACTACTTATTATGGTACTAAATAATAGCTTTAAATAACTTGGTGTCCAGATTACTGATATACAGTCTATCTGTGTGAGAAAAAGAGAGACAGTACTGAAAGATATGTTTAAGTTTTTGTCATCTTAAATAAAGGATAAACGTATGTCTTTGCTGTGCAGTTTTCTTAGAGTTGCCTGTGAAACCCTTCACTGGGCTTGCTGTACACTGAAACCCTAACATAGTGTTAGAGCACTTCACTCGACACCGGCTGTATTTCCAAGTATCAGAAATTCAATTTACTGCAGGAATACACCAGAAAAAAAACTTAGTTAAAACTATACATAAGCATTCCACTTGAAAGAAGCATCTCAAAACCAGAAGAAATTAGACATTTTAGCAAAGGACATATTTGTAAATTATAAAATGGGTAAAGTTTTTTTGTTTGTTTACCAATCTACTCAAATGTTCGCTCTTGTCCTGAATTTCATAAAATGTGTAAGTCACCTAAAAAACTTCTTATCAGGTATAATTTACAGAGTACAAGACAAAGAAGCACTACATGTTTGTGTTAAAGTATCCTTTAGTACATTTACCTATAGGCACGGTGTCTAACTATAGTTGTGAATACAAATGAAGGAAGAGCAGGGCACCATGACAGTTACCAGGGTAACTTAAGTACAGATCTATACCCACATCTTTTTTCCATGATTATATTAATATTTCAGCTGTAACTAGACTTTTTTGGCCTTAAATTATCTATGTTGTCTTAGCTCTATGCTTAAATTCTTACATAAAGTTCATTATAATTTTAAGCATACATATGTCCATGATAAATTCATGGATAGCACTGAATCCTTGATAATGGCAACCTAGCCATCTCTGATCATTGATCTTAATGATTGGTGAAATATAGCATTAGTGGTATGCTTTAATGGTGCATAATATTTATATACTTTTAATATCAGCTACATCAAAAATCACTTGATCCTTGTCTAAAATGTAACCAGTGGGGAAAACTATTAAGTACTTAATATCATAGAAATGCTTTATAGTAGCCTAAGACAGAAACAAATACCTATTTTACTATTTCAGAAAAAAACTGGAAATTCTTTAGTGACACCAATGTCAGGTTCCATATTGGAAGCACAACTTGACATGCCATTTTTGTAGGTTCCTTAAAAGCCTGATGACCAGAAGTGGTCAGGAGAACATTTATTGACAGCATGCCACTAACTATATGAATTAAACACTTGAGAGAGAATATTTTAAAAGTGTTGTAGCCCTCTCTTTAAGTGGTTCTGGAAAAATGGATTGGGGCAATTATTGCCAACTACCAAAGAGCATTTTAAGACAAAATTTAACTTTAGTTTGCATGGATATTCAAATGTCTACCACATAGATATTTCTGGTAATATCTAAGTTGTCTCTAATATTTAAAATATTTTACTTTATTAATCTCTTTTTTAAAAATTCATTTTCTTACATTATAAGCTTTCTTTAACAGTAAGATTTTTTTTAAATATTTGTCCTAAAAAAATGAAAGGAAAAAGAACCATGTAGTAGTTACTTCCACTATTATAACCAGGCACATCTGAATCCGTGAAACAAAAGTGCCTATTTGAATGTCATTTCCCCCATGTACATAAAAATGGCAACTGAAATAAGGTTATGCTATTTTCTGTGTCTCAGTCTCGAAGCTTTTTTTTTTTTTTCCCATAGCTGTTTAAATGATTCAATGAACGGCCCTCACTCAAAAGTGTGTCACATTTCAAATCCAAAAAGTAGAGACAGGAATAACTGTTATCTGTACACTTTTTTTGGTAATGGTTGTACTATATTAGGACAAAGAATGAAGATGGGTTATTCAGTAGATAGTGACCACATTGCTTGTCTCCTAAGTGTTTTTTCTAGAAGAGGTGGCAAAGGAAAGATGACAAAGTGAAGAAACTATGCTTTCAACTTAACCTAAAGAAATGATAACACATACGGAGAAAGCCATCCATTGAGGCCATTACTGCAATATGTGTTAACAATCCAAATGAACAGGAAGAGGTCTAATTACGTTTGCTTTACAGAATAAGGTATAAATAGGTGAAGTGAATATTGTTCCATCTAAAGCAACATCATTTGGGCTATTAAGACTTATTGTAGTTAAGGGGCGCCTGGGTGGCTTAGTCGGTTAAGCGTCCAACTTTCGCTTAGGTCATGATCTCGCAGTTCGTGGGTTCGAGCCCTGCGTCGGGCTCTGTGCTGACTGCCAGCTCAGAGCCTGGAGCCTGTCTCTCTCCCTCTCTCCTAAAAATGAATAAAACATTTAGGGAAAAAAAAAGACTCATTGTAGTTAAAATGTAATTTTTTGTTATGCTTAAGAAATATTTTTATGAAAGTGTTGGGGGTAATGGAGAAGCATGTCACCAGGCTGGCTCTCCTCAAAGAGGAAAGGAAGCCCTCTTTTTTTTAATGTTTATTTTTTTGAGACAGAGCATTAGTGGGGAAGGGGCAGAGAGAGAAGGAGACATAGAATTTGAAGCAGCTCCAGGCTCTGAGCTGTCAGCACAGAGCCCAACATGGGGCTCGAACCCATCGACCATGAGAACAAGATCTGAGCTGAAGTTGAATGCTTATCCAACTGAGCCATCCATGCACTCCAGGAAGCCCGCTTTTTGAGAAGGGGAAGTCAGGGATCTAGCAGTGTACAGTACATGAAGGCAGGGGGTTGCTGAGATCTAATGAGCTTTGTGTTCCTGGTAGAATAAGAGGTCACAGTCTGATTACAGATATGGATAATAATATCAAGACCTTTTTTTGTAGCAACTTAAATAGTCACATACTCATGAGATAAGTCAGGTCAGGTTTGAGGAATCAAAGGTGACACAAAAGCAGAAAAGAGGTGTCAGATGAGCACACAGGAAATATGAATCCAGATGATAAGGCAATGTCAGAAATGCCAAAGGTGCAGGTCCTCAGAATCAATTATTTATATTACAAAGATTGGCAGGAATACTTAATTATCTAATGACCTCCTAGAATCAAAGTCTCCTTTTCTATCTGACCACAGCTGTGGGGTGGGGAGGGAAGGAGGAGGAAGGAAGAAGGATCCTGTTTATTTCCCCTTAAAACTCTTTCACATCATTTTTTTTATTCTAGAAAGAACCTAGACTTTGTACCAACAGCAGAAATCAGAGCCTTGATTAGAAGTTTTTAGGGGAAAGTGAAAGACTTTGAGTTTTGTCCACTTACTAGAACACACCTTGCCTGAGAAAGATCAGGGACAGAGAAGAGATGACTACTTTAGCCCTAAGCTACCAAAAAATGTAGCCTTGATAAGCTAACTTTAAGAAAGAAGTAGCAGTAGCAGGGCACCTGGGTAAAACAGTCAGTTAAGCATCGCACTCTTGACCTCAGCTCAGGTCATAATCTCACAGTTTGTGAGTTCAAGTCCATGGTGTGTGCTGATGGTGAAGAGCCTGCTTGGGATTATCGCTCCCTCTCTCTCTGCCCCTCCTCCACTTGTGTGCACACTCTCAAAATAAATAAATAAACCTAAAAAAATTTTTTTAAAGAAAGCAGTAGCATAGGTATTGGGGGGTGGGGAAACCTTGGTAAGATTTAATACTCAGATGATTTGTTTCCATAAAAAGATGCTTGCACAGAGAATTGTTCTTCAATAGTTTATTCTCCTGATAGACAGCAGCCCTAATTAGGTTATAAGCTGTCCTCTACAAACGCAGGTCTGCTTCTGTTCTTTAAGATGCATTCAAAAGAAAAAAGTTGGGGATACTCTGGGCAAAAAGCGTGAGGGATGAGATCTCTACACTGGGGGTATTTTTAACCAAATATTTTACATTCTTTCATAAAATCCCTTATATATTTCCCATTATCATTTTTTTTAATTTTTAAAATGTTTTTTACTTATTTCTGAGAGAGAGAGAGAGAGAGAGAGAGAGATGGCGTGAGCAGTGAGCAGGGGAGGGTCAGAGAGAGACGGAGATACAGAATCCGAAACAGGCTCCAGGCTCTGAGCTGGCTGTCAGCACAGAGCCCGACGCAGGGCTCGAACCCATGAACTGTGAAATCATGACCTGAGCCAAAGTCGGACGCTTAAACGACTGAGCCACCCAGGTGCCCCACCCATTATTATTTTAAAGACAGATTGCTTTATTCAATCATTTATCAAATACATATGAAACTTACCTAATATAAAGTGCATGGTAAATACCAAAATGATGGGTATTTGAATGGATCAGCCAGGAGGCTCTTTTCACTTAAACAACAAATAGTGTTATCTAGAGTCGGATAGCAGAAATTAAAAGCACATGAAAACCCCTACCCAAATAGTATAACAAATGCATTATTAAAGTTTAGAGAAAAAAATAATTACTTCCAGTTAGTTGGAATCCAACAACTTTTCAAGAAGCTGATTCTTTATTAACAGGCAAATTCAGAGACATCCAAAGAGAGAGAAAAGCATTAGGGTCATGGGGATAATGCAAACAACAGCAGAGCTGGAAGTCCAGTTTTGCTGAAGTTATAAAGATATGTTCCATACTTCACTGGCATGTTAGGTTAGAAAGATAGACTGAAGGGGCGCCTGGGTGGCTTAGTCGGTTAAGCGTCCGACTTTCGCTTAGGTCATGATCTCGTGGTTCGTGGGTTCGGGTCCCTGTCTGTGCTCCGTGCCAGCTCAGAGCCTGGAGCCTGTTTCAGTCTGTGACTCCCTCTCTCTCTGACCCTCCCCTGCTCACACTGTCTCTCTCTCTCTCTCTCTCTCTCTCTCCTAGAAATAAATAAAACATTAAAAAAAAAAAGATAGACTGGAGCCAGATTATGGAACTTTATTTGACAGGCATGGTTTAGGAATATACAAGTGACATGACCCAGGCTGCACAGTGGTAAGATGTATCTGGTGGTGGTGATGGGCGGATTGCTGTGAGAAAAGACTGGAGACAAAAGGGAAGTTAGGTAGATATTTGCATATTAGAGCTATACAAAGCAAGGATTTGGAAATGGAATGTATTATTAGTGTACTCATTTTAGGAGAACATTTTCATAATTATCCTTTGGAGTTGCAAGAGTATTCCTTGTGGCTGGCTGGTTTAGAAATTACCTTCCTTTTGCCCTGGCAACCTCAACATCTTCAAACAGTTACTTTTATATATAGTTCAGCTGGTCTTACTTACATATAAACTCACTTATTTTGTGTGTGTGAATAACTTAACTGATTTCAGCAACTGTTTTAAAAGTAATTCATCATATCCAAAATATTTCATTACTTTTAAATAGTAAAATATAATAATTGTAGTTATCAACACAATTCAGTTATTTTGCCATTCTTTTTTTTTAATTTTTGCTTTAATTTCAGGAAATTTTGATCATAAGCATTCAGAACAATTTTTTTTGAAATTAGAATTCCACTATCTTCAAAAGTGTTTGGGGAAATACAGGAGAAAATTAAAATATGCTTGGGACAATCGGTATAAAAAGAATAATATGGAAGGTTGAATAAATCAGAGGAATGAAATTTTAAAAAACACAGAAATGATTACATTAAGAAAAAAGAAAAGGAGAGAGAAAAAGTCCTGACATGCATTTCAAAACTTTGATAGTGTAGGAATGGCCATTTTCTAGGATGAAGGAGAAAAAGTGACATATGATTTAATTAAACATTTTTAAGATGCTTTTATTGTTAGGCCAACTGACAGCTAACTCGGGAGAACAGAGGGAAAAAGAGCACAGGAAGAGGCATAAGGAAAGATACAGAAAAGAGAATGAAAAAGAAACAAAGAACATATTAACAATGGAAATGTGAAGAGACAACAGAGAAAGGGAAGCAGAAAGAAAA
Organism: Crocuta crocuta; assembly: GCF_008692635.1. NCBI lineage: Eukaryota > Metazoa > Chordata > Mammalia > Carnivora > Hyaenidae > Crocuta > Crocuta crocuta. The sequence continues at coordinate 1,790,826 of NW_027528851.1, read as the reverse complement.
CCACTGAAAATATGGCATACACATCCTTTTGCATGCATAGCAAAAGGTGAAGAGCATGCCCAAATACTCAAGCTGTAGAACTCTGAGAAGGTTCAACTTAAAATGGTGCCACCCTAATTAAAGAATACATTTTCAAACATTGTAAAATTATTCTCTTTGAAATTCACTTAAAGTAAAATTTTAAAGTCTAAAAATCTGATGTTTTATTTCAAAATGCAAGTTTTAATCAGTTTTTTTTCTATCATAAATAGTTTTACTACTCATTTAGAACTATTATTATTTTTGCTTAATTTCTGGAGGGAATGTTTTTAAATCAGCAATTGCTTTGAATATATTAGAATACGTTGCTCATATTGTTAAAAAAGTAACTAGATTCTAAACAAAAAAAATTAATTGCAAAGTTGAGAAAATGTAGATCTATTTAAAGCTGAGATGACAGTTGTTGAGCATTGTGATGTATCATCTTGACATGAACTGAATGAGGTAGATTAGTGACTGACACTAGCAATGTCAGAATTTACATTACTGCACACACAAACTCCATGGAAATACACTATTAGCACCCACAGTAAGCAGTGATGAGTAATGAGATAAAAATTGACAATGTCAATAGTCATAAGCCCTCACAGTCAAGAATAATGAACTACACGTGTGTACATATAGGTGTATATTCATAGACATATACATAATGAAATATATTTTTCATGCCTTTCATCAAAATTAAATTTTGTATAGCAATAAATGCTCTGAATACATAAGCGATAAAATTAGTTTGGGTGCAGATTAAATGTTTACTATATTTGCTGAAAAGCACAATGATAAAGATAGTGTTATACTGATTCCTTAGAGACAGGGTGATCTGAAATACATAACTTTTCCTAGTATACATTAAAAATGACCAAGACTCTATTTTTATTCTTCTAACTTTTTCTCTTTAAATTATAACTGTGCTAATTAAGTTAGTCTTTTGCATACTTGATCTAGAAGAGTTCTGCACATTGAAGTGTTTTCTTCTTTCATAGCTATCTCATATATGAGGATTTTTATAATTTAAAAAAAATGACATATCTGCCTCAGAATTTTCTTTGACAATTAGAACATATAAGAGAAAAATGCATTGTGTCTTTCTTAGTACTGTTTAGTTAGCAATTATTAAGCATGAAAAATTCTCCTAAGTGATTTCAGTACATTTAATGCTTTGTAAATCGTTATAAAACTAGTAAAATTTAACACATGGTTGTGAATGTATACACAGACTTTTCTTATTTGCGTGTATGTGTGTGTGTTTTCATGAGATATTCTTATCTTATTTTCTCATTTAGTTTCTTGTTTAGAAACAACATGAAAAATATTATAGACCCCCTCTCTGTAGTTGCTAAGGCATCTGAGGTTGAGAAAAGAATTTCACTCAGCTCTGTGGATTAGTGACCCCTGCACCAGCAAGCTTAGAAACCTAATGTATAGCCAGAGAGAAAGCAGGGGGCGGGGAGAGAGACATGGCTCAAAAGTTCTATTCAGTGACACACTGGCAGACAACTGGCAGTGGCTGGCCTCTGCAGTGGCAGTGAGATGCACATTCGAGGGAACACAGTCTAAACACCAATAAGCTTTAGTAGATCAAAATGCAAGATGGTGAGGAAAGAATAGTGGGATGCAATACAGAAAAACCAAAGAGGCATTCAGCTTTTGGCAGCTGAGTAAAGTAGATTGCTGAATCCTTAAACAATAAAAAATAAATTGTTGCGATTTTTTTACTTCCTCTTTAAGGTGAGTAGTGGAATTTCTCAGCTATCAGAGAAAAAACCCAATTCATAATGAATTAACTTCGAACCAATCTCTCTCTTTTTCTCTCTCTCTTTCACATTCACACACACACACACACACACACACACACACAATTTATCTTTTCCATTATTTGTCCTTAGATTAAGATTTAGTTAATAAGTACATAAAAATATATCAGTATCTTTTTCCATATTTGAAACCATTTCTTTAGCTTTAATGCTAAATTTCAGATATTATGGATCCTTCTAGTATACTTTTATATTTCTATTTTTATTTACTTTACACTTCTATTCATATATGTATATTTTTATGCTTTTATGATATATTCTGTATATATGTTATGTATTTACAATATAGGAAAACATCTCAAATTTTATATATAAAATGTAAACTGTTCGTGTGAACTAGTTTTAACAGTAACTTCATTGCTCGTGTGTGTGTGTGTGTGTGTGTGTGTGTGTGTGTATAATACCCATGCATATCCTCTTTCTCCTGTATGTAGATCTGACCTTCAATGAATCTATGGCCTGGTTCATTTCTCCTATTGCAGGAGACTAGATACATCTGTTTTTAGCAAAGATACAAATCTGGTTTGAAAAACACATAAGGAAAGCAACCTAAAAAAGTTAAATATGCTAACAGGGAAATTAGGAATAAATAAATCATTCTTAGAACTTGGAAATGGAAAGGAAAAAACATAAATATATAGACATTATATTTCATAACTGAGAGAAAACTTTTTTTAGAATTTGGAAAATGAGGCATTTTTGATGCTGTTGCATAGTTCTTTCTGTTCAAGAAAATATTCCGAGTATAGTTTTTAATTTTTTTAATGTTATTTATTTTTGAGACAGAGAGAGAGAGACAGACTGTGAGCAGGCAAGGGGCAGAGAGAGAGAGAGACACAGAATCCAAAGCAGGCTCCAGGCTCTGAGCTGTCAGCACAGAACCCGACGCGGTGCTCAAACTCATGAACCACAAGACCATGACCTGAGTCGAAGTTGGACGCCCAGCCGAGCCACCCAGGTGCCCCACTCCCAGTATAATTTTTAAGTTTTCCAATGCCTCTGTTTCATTTTAAAGCCTATTTTATAAAATCCCTCATGCTGACATCACTCTTCACATTGGATTGATTAGCTAGTCTGAAAAAACTTTAATTGAGCCATTTAAAATATGTGCAACTGTTGTGAACTAAAGTAGACAGGTATTTTGTCTCATTTAGTATTAACTTATATGTTCCTTTTTATGTGCAGGGTCCACATTTTATAGTCAACCTTTAGACATTTTTTAAAATAATAAACAATTTTGAAAACATTTATCAGATGGCACTATTTGGTTTTTGAATGTATCAGAACCACTGAAAGTGCACTTATTCTTACAGAACTTTTTAGCAGATTTAGCAATAAATAATAATAATCTGATTTTAAATGCATTTAATGTATGATTACTTGTATCATTTACCTGATATCTTTCAGGCATTTAAAAAAATTTAGTTTGTATTATTTTGAATATATTTTCTCTAATGCACAGAGAATTCTTTGGTGAATATCAAGTCCAATATTTGACTTGCTTTTCTGTGTTCTCAAAGTTAAAACAGAAATCGCAAAAGAAGACAAATTTAATTTTAAGCCTTTTTAAAAATTCCTGACATTTACAGTTCTACCTGTGCAATATGTTGTTACGGTTGTGGTTTGCTTTGGTTTGGTTTCTCTAACACCAGATTTTCAGGTGTGTTAATTCTTATTTGAAAGAGAAATGTATCAACTTCTAATAGTACCTCTTTTTTTGTAGATTCTTTTACATATCAAAAGTATGTCTTTTCACTCACTGACTTGAGCCAGCCAACTCTGCATGTATTTATTTTCCTTTCATTGTTATATATAGAAATAACCAATTGCTCATGGATTTTAGAATGCTGTTATCTTTTGCTTATTGCATTTCAGATGAAGCAATGAATATGAATGCCAGAATTTCTGAGTTTCAGAAAACAGAAATGGCCTTGCATTTAAGTGCATTTGCTTTTAAAGAGGAAACAGAATGTGTGAAGATACTCTTAGGAATATATATGTGTATGTGATAAGGCTGAAAGTATAAGTGTGTGCATGTATGAAATAAAAAAGGCTTCTTCTAGGACAGGTGTTTTGTCCTAGTGACTTCACCTGCAGCAGCATTCACCCAGTTGGACACACTGGTGCATGCTAATAATGCACTAGTCAGATACGTACTACTATTTCTGTTTTCCCTGGTCTTTCTCCAGTTCCCAAACAGTGGAGGTGTGTGTGTGTGTGTGAGAGAGAGAGAGATATGCATATCTTTACTACTAGTGCATTTGTGTATACTATTTCAATCACTTAAAGTACAAAATAAAACTGTTAAGGAAAGAATATTTAAAACAATGTATATCAGTAAGGCTAAAAGAAATATATTTTAGAACATATCTATATATACTCAAAGCAGACTAACAGGTCCAGTACTCAGATCCTTTGGAAAATATATTTGCTTCAAATGTGCTTAACAGACACTGTTCTTAAGCAGGCAGCATATAAGAGAGTTTTGTTTCTGTATTTTCTATTTCCACATCTTATGTTCTAAGACTTTCTTCTTCAGAGTCATTGAAAAATGACAATATTAAGAGTTATTATTTATATACTGTGCACAACACTAACCATTTTTCAGTCCTTATTGAATTTAATCTTTACACAAAGTCATGATATTATAATCCCCACCTTTCAGGGGGGTTAAGAAATCACCCAAGGTCACACAGTTACAGTAGCCCATGCAGATCTCCAACCAAAGTTTACTGTCTACATGTTCTAATATTTGGCATATGCCAGAAACAAGTAAAATTTGACATTCATGATTTATAAAAGAAATGCTCTTTGTTCTGCAGGGAAAAAAAAGAAAAAAAAAACAGAATGAGACTATCATTGTATATAAGATGGAGCATCAAAAGGTATTGCTTTACTTCTCTCCTAAGAATCAGTCAGCTATTACCCAAAAAATTAGAAATTCCAATTTGTTTTCAAAAAGTCTAACAACTTAGTAAGGCATATATTTTTGGATTTAATGTTTATGTAATATATATTACATATTATGTACATATATGATTGTATAAATAAATTTATTACCAAGATATCTTTCTAATACTCTCAGAACTGGGGATTAGACAAGACATTTTAGAATGAAAATACCTAGTATCATGCTGAAATATGTAATTTATCTTGGAATCCATTCAGTAAAATCCATCTTTCCTTTCACTATGCTATATTAGATTTTACTTCTCTTTTCATGACAAGGTATCTAAATAAGCAGAGTTCCTATTACTACAGCAAATGACAAAGGCTGCAAAAACCAGACCCAAAAACGTACAGACAAGTCCTAGTCATTGTCTGGATTGAAGTTATATAATTAACAAAAAAGACAAACTGCTAAGAGTTTGAAGAAAAGCACAGTAAGCATTCAATTGCATTTAAATTTTTCCTGTGTCTACTAAGGCACTGTGCTAGTGTTCAATAAGGCACTGAAATGTAACATTTACATACATACAAATGTTTTTAAATTATATTTCAATTTAAGTCCACTGCAATCTTTGAAGGCATATTGTCTAATTTTCCAAAAGCTTCAAACCATCAGAAATGCATTATTCCAATATGCAACAATATTCTCAAAACTGCTCATTTTTGCTTTGCTTCAGACAGTTGCTTGAGGACTCTTTGAAAGTTCATATCAGGTGGTTGTATAGCTGAACTAAATTTGTGAAATATTCCTCTCAAAGGAGCTGTCCTTAAGCATTGTATCATATGGCACCTGTGTGCAATGTGCCCAACATGTTCTCTTTTGGCGATAAAAGTTATCAGAGTTGCTAGTTGCAAAAACATCTATATTACATGTGGCCTCTGCTAATTACTTTGCTCAAATCAGAGGTATAATATACTGTGTCATTTAGCATATGTATTTTGCAGAAATTCAGGCCAGATATTCACAATAGACACACTAACATACTACACTATAGTGAGGAAAATAAAGTTTCATCTTGTATTAAAAATACTTGTTCTTTCTCAATAGTCATGATTTAGTGCTAGGAGTGTTTATCCTTTGAAAAAAATTGTGGCTTTTAACAAAACAATTTTTTGTGAAAATTTAAATCTAGAAAGTATTTAAAAAATTTTCCATTAAGAAATTTCATTACCATCATTCTCTTTTTATAAATACATGAGGCCATGGGCACAGTGGGGGTTGGCAGTCCCGTTTCCTCTCAACAGTTACAACTTAACGGTAATGCAGACAGTGCTGACATTAGAATTCAAAGCTGCCAATTTTATCCAGCACCTTTCACTCCTTATCCTCAAAAATAATAACTTAAGAGCTAAGAAACAAAATAATTTAACACTGTCCTAAATAACTTTTTCAAACTTATGCAAGCAATGCCATCATTACCTACATGCTTACTCTGCTTATTGTACTTAGAGGTGTTTAAAATAATTTGATTCCACATATTGAAGTGTGAAAGGAGAGATTTTTGGTTTTGGTTTTGTTTTTTCTTAAATATGAGTTAAATATTTTTTACAAGAAACAAGTTTCCACCTCCAACTAGCAGAGTAACAAAATGTGGTACATATTTGTGTGTTATTGGTCTAGATGTTTAAAGTAGTCCACGACTGCTAACATTAATGCGTATGGTGAATAAGAAAGCATAGCTTTGGGGCACCTGGGTGGCTCAGTCAGTTGATAGTGCAACTTTGGATCAGGTCATGATCTCACAGTTCATGAGTTCGAGCCCCCCATCGGGCTCTGTGCTGATGGCTCGGTGCCTAGAGACTGATTTGGATTTTGTCTCCCTCCCTCTCTGCCTCTCCCTCANCTAAAATGTTCTCACCAAAAAAAAAAAAAAAAAAAAAAAAAAATTTAATAAAAAAAATAAAATAAAATAAATAAACATTAAAAAAAATTTTAAAGAAAAGAAAGCATGGCCTTATTGTAGGTAAATTGGCATTGTTCTGCATCGTTGTTGGAGAGTGTGTCTATTAAGAAACAGATAAGCTTGGCTAACAGTGATAAATGGGATAGGATTCCACTGACAAGAATAAAATGAATAATCTTACTTTGGGTTGTCAGAAGGATAAACTTACTTGTTAACAGATATAACATAAGTAGTTTTTTCTTGCTTGGTAAGATATTCACAGGTTGTTCCAAGAAATGAAATAATCCTGCTTTCCTCTTAAATTACCCATTTGCTCATAAACATTTTATTTTAATTGTACATATCTTAGGTAAATATACATCTTAACAACTGTTCTTCCCTTCTCTACCACAATTATACCTATCATGATTGAGCAGTTCCTATGTAAGCCTCCTGGCAACTCTGCCTGTCAGATATTTTCATTCTCATTTTACAAACATGGAAGCCAAAATTCCGAAGCACAGTGGATGTCCCTATGGTCACAGGAGTGAACAGCAGTGTACACAGCTCTGAATGCAAGTCTGCATGTTTTACTCCATGGACTACAGTAACCCTCTCCAGTACTTCTTCACCCTTCTTTCTACATGCACTCAGAATCTCATTTAGTCTTATTAACAGTTAGGTGAAGATTGCAGGAAGTAAAATCTATATGTCTCACCCTTAGCACGGTGCCTGAAACTTAAAAGGCAGTCAACAAATGTTAAATCATTATTATAAACACTGCATGAATATGAGTTAATGTCTCTTTTGTTCCATCCCAGTGCTAACCATAAGACTAATTAGACTAATTCATGCTAAGGTATAAATGACTGTGAAACATCCTTCTTGCCCCCCTGCCTCCCTATTAACTTATCTGCAAAATTTTCAGAAGGATTTCTTTCAAAGTAGAACTTAGTAACCCAATGATTATCTGCTTAATAGTAGGTAAGATAACAAATAATTTTATTTTGGAAATTATTATGGAAACAAATAATTTAAGGAAATATTATTTAAAATATTTGGGATAAGTGGCAATAAAAGACATAGTTGAAATAATACTCTAAAATCACAAAATCTGTTTTAAACTAAACATTTTAGATGAAAATATATGTGTAGACATGCCATAATATATCTATATATCTATCCATGTATGTGTATACACACACATCACACTGGAGAACTCTCTGTCTCTCTTTTTTATGTTTATTTCTTTTGAGAGAGAGAGAGCAAAGTGTGAACAGGGGAGGGGCACAGGAGAGGGGGGGACACAGAATCAGAAGCAGGCTCCAGGCTCCGAGCTGTCAGCACAGAGCCCAATGCAGGGCTCAAACACACAAACCAAGAGATCATGACCTGAGCTGAAGTCAGACGCTTAACCGACCGAGTCACCCAGTTGCCCCTGGAGATCTCTCTCTATACGCACACATCCATATATACAGATATGCACATACATGTTTATGCAAGTACATGGGTATGTGTGTTTCAATCTCTATCAAGTCATGCATATATTATAAATATAAGTGCACACTTAATCCTGTATATCAAAGTCTATAGTCATTCAGTCTGGGATTCAAGTATGCCACAAATTAGATAATATCCTTAAAACAAGAGTTATATAGCTAGACCTGCTGTAGCACTGATAACAAGGCAACAATCTACAAAGTTAGATGAACCTTCAGCATCACTGTTAAAAGGACATTAATTTATTGTCAACATTTCATGGCATCATTATATACAGGTAATACAAACATTTCTTGCATTTAAAATGCAACTTTTTATTAACATTCCATATGTTATAAATCACAACTATTTGTATCAGCAATAATATTTTAAGTTTAAAGTGAAGAGAGTATGCTTGGTCCTATTTTTGTCAATGACAGAATTTGTCATGTAGCTTTGGATTTCCAGATGGAGGTGTCACTCTGAATCATCAGTAGATGATTAGATAAGTAATTATATTAAAACCTGTATATTTACTTTCTTGATACGAAATATTTTGCCTATTTTAATGGACTGTATACATTTGTAAACTAAATTGCTTTGATTGGAGGTGAAAGTTGTATATGCCCAAACAAAACTCACAAAAACATTTTCCAGTAAGAATTTGAGTTACTAGAATTCAGAGTTCAATTTTACATCTCCATGACATCATAGCAGCATATTTGTTTTTAAGGTGATTCTTCAATTTTGCTTTTACTAACAGTACAAAATTCCAAATACTAACATAGAGGTAAGAAAGTATTTCATGAGCTTAAAGTTAAATGAAATCATGGGTATTTTGTGAACACAGAATCCTGAATCACAAGCTGGATCTACACGGGAATATTATAACGTATACTCCAAGAAAACAATTCATATTCATATCTTTGTTTACTGTAAACAAGGCAGAGCAACTGCCATCAGACTGCATTTTTTCCAGTAATTTTTAATTGAATGAGTAATATGTTTAAGAAAAAACTCTGTAAAAAGCTTTAATATAAAAGATCACTACTAAATTCTGGATCAAGTAACTGTATATTAGATGACCTATTAGATGACAGATATACAGATGGATAGATATAGACACTGATGAATCGCTGGCTGACATGATGCATAGATTAACTGATCAATTGATAGTTACCCAAAGAAAGGGAAGAAAAGAAGAAGGGATCATTTAGTATAGTTTTGAAACTTCTGTTAAGTTTAACAGTATATTTACATTAATAATGTAAGTTAGAGATGTAAAATATCACAAGGTAATTTTTTTAGGTACTGTGTTTTTAATATATTTAAATTTAGGGAAAAAATTTAGGTTGTAATCTGTATAATACATCTTTTTAAAAGCTTACTTCTTGCCTGCCTGCCTGCCTTCCTTCCTTCCTTCCATCTCTCTCTCTCTTTCTCTCTCTCTCTTTCTTTCTTTTGAGAGAAAGTGAGCATGACGGACAGAGAGAGCATCCCAATAAGGCTCTGCACTGCCAGCACAGAGCCCAGTGCAGGGCTTGACTCAGGTCTCCATGTGGTACTTGATGCAGGACTCAGTGGGGGCTGGAACTCATGAACCCTGAGATCATGACTGCAGCTGAAATCAAGAGCTGGACACTTAATGACTAAGCCACTCAGGTGCCTATGCACAGTATATCTTTAAATAGACTTAGTTTTGGAAAGATGCTGGGAAAATTTCCTATTTCATAAAATTTTCAATTGGACATTTCTTAGGCATTTATTGATATACTACTGTGGTTTTATAATTTTCAAGTCTATATTTATTATCTTATGGAGAACTAGTAATTTATTTCCTCTGCACAGAGGTCAAGTTATGAATGGAAACCTAACTTAATTAGATCAGTCAACCTTACAAGGTATAGCAGCCATAAGGATTTTTCCATGAGAGACAATAAATGAGAGACGGGCTGGGCCAGAAGAAAGGGTAGGAGAAGAAAGGGGGACAAGGAGAAGTTTGTGTTTGTTTTACTCTTTGGAAAATAAGCCTATCCAGGCAAAGAAAGTTGATACTTTACCAGAGAAAAATCATTACTGGAACACTGGGTGAGTTAAAATTTGGCCATGTTTTGCCGTGACCACTAGTCTGATCTCATTGCAGGATCAAGTTGGGGTCTGAGATCAGAATAGGGACTGTAGATCCAAAGGGCCCACCTTCCTCTGGTTTCCCTACCTGCTGCCCACTTCTCTTATCTATTTTTTGAACATTTCTATCATATTTTCCACTCCCTCCCTCCCCCTCTTTCCTTGCTTTCCTCCTTTCTCTTGTCAGCTCAAGTGCCAGAACATTCCCTTTTAGAGTATAGTTGTGGCTGGCAGCTCCATACTGGACCCTAGCTATGTAGCCCATCATAGTTCATGGTCCAAATCCAAATGAAATACACTGGTAGCACTGGCTAAGTCTCCGCTTTGTTTGGTCAATCACACTATCATCTCTTATATTTAGCAACTTATCCCTCACACGTCCCATGTTGTCACCTTTGCCATTTACTTCTATCTTTTTTCTATCTCTTAAAGACCACTTATCAGTCAGTAAATCAATATTTATGTGCAGACAATTTTTATGCAGAAACTTCTGAAGATGCCATCAAACAACTGTGTCAAACAGGAATTTCTGCTTGGAGGGTCACTAGAGAGTCTTATGTTTGTCAGCAGGGGAGATCTGCCACTTCTTTGCCTCCTACATGTAAAATAAAATTTGGAAATGTACTCTAAGTTTTATCATCAGATAGTCTGTATTTCTCCCTAAGTACTTTTTCCTCCTTATTATCACTAAATAGATTCCTTTCAAAAAACAGGACAGTGGTCCTCACTCATCTAGGGTTTCACTTTCTGTCCTTTCTGTTACACCTGGTCAGCCACGCTCTGGAAGCAGGTGATTCTGCTTCTGATGTATGCTCAGCAGATCAATAGTTGCCTAACTCTATGGCACAATGCCTACATCCTCCACCTCTATCCTATCACGTAAGCATTTTATCATTTCATATCATCACAAGAAGAAAGGTGAGCACAGCATATTTTAAGAGACAGAGACCACATTCACTTAACTTTTCTTACAGTACTGTATGTTGTTATACTTGTTCTATTTTATTAATAATAAAATATTATTTTAATAATTTATTTATAATGAATTTAATGATTTATTAATAATTAAAATATTGTTATTAAAAGCTGTTAATCACACCATGCCTAATTTATAAATTTTATTTCAATTTTATCAGACCTGTGTATGCATTTGGAAAAACAGTAAATGGAGGATTTGATTCGACTTGCCATTTTAGTCATCCCCTAGAGTTCCTGGAACATAGCCCCACAGATAAGGGGTGGGTGGAGGGGGCTACTGTAGTCAAGACTCCACTGTGTCTTAGCACTGAACTGGACAATAGCCTTTCCTAAGATTCTGACAACTTCTGATACAATGTATACTTTTTACTGTGACCATGATGATGAAATTGACAGGACTGAACTAAAATGCAAGGAGTTATCTCTCTTTTCATATTTTAACTGGAAATAATATTTCTGCCAAAATATTTATAAGAGAACAACACGCTTCTGATGCAACAAAGGAATCATATAAACCTTAAATACTTAATCATCATCTTTGAGAAAATTGAGGAAGATTTTTTGGAACTTATTTTCACTTTCCCATCCACTTACAGTAGGCTACTCTTGCTAGCCATCAAATTTTTAAAAAATATTTCAGCATCTAAATCCTATCGATAATGTTTCATGAGTTTATCTTTCCAATCCTCAGCAGTTAAAACACTTTTCCAAAGAGTATTAGCATGTTGTAGATTTTAAACTCTATTAAATAGTTTATAAGAAAACTGGTTAAAATAAACTCGTAAAGGCTCAAACTCCTCTTGATTTCTAAAATGTAAACATGGGTATTTTCAGTAATTGTGAATAAAAAAACTAGGACATCAATGAGAGAAATATTATTCAGAATTGATTAGATAATGGAAGACCTTTTGGCTGTCCTGCCAACCATTCAGAGGATCAAACCAGAATCTATGACACTCG
>NW_027528851.1:1731097-1768597 GCF_008692635.1 Crocuta crocuta | reverse complement strand
TTTATTTTAATAGAGGAATGATGAGCTAAAGCTACCACTTAGGTATATTAATCCAGAAGTATAATATATAGGATGCATTATGGCAGAGAAAGGTAAAATAAAAATTCTTGCAATTAGGAGACTATGAAAACAATCTAAGTGTGATATGTCTAAATTCAGGTAGAAATAACAAGAATGAAAAATAAGGATGAATCTAAGCATATTTGACAAGATTATTGTTTTTCATTTTTGGTTATATTTTGAGAGGGAGAGAGACAGAGAGCACTAGCAGGGGAAGTGCAGAGAGAGAAGGAGACACAGAATTCGAAGCACGCTCCAGGCTCTCAGCTGTCAGTACAGAGCCCAACGCGGGACTTGAACCCACGACTTGTGAGATCATGAACTGAGCTGAAGCCAGGCGCTCAACCAACTGAGCCACCCAGGTGCCCCAACAAGATGATTTTTATCAAAGGTAGTCTAATTGGTAGTGACTGATTGAATGCTGGGTTCAAAGAATGACGTGGCTCTTACACCAAAGCTAGAATTATAAAAACAGAAAAGTCAAAAGAATAAAAGAGTTGGCTTTTATTACATTTGTTTTATATATAAGAAAGTTCTAAATATCACCCCTCCTTTTTTTTATAGACATACCCACTATAGCTAACATGAGACTAAACTTCAATTCTGGAAACTCTTGGGCATTCATCAATACTATTAAGGCATCAGTTGTCAGAGCAGGCCATTTATTCAGCCAATACCAAAATTATCCAGTACTTACTATGTTCCAGGCACTTTGCTTTGCTTTGATTGACTTGTCCATGAGGAGCACACTGTCCTCTGGGGAAGAGCAGCAGTTAGCAAAGCGTAATAACACAATGTGGGAAATCTATAACAGAGGAAAAAAACTGTCTTGGCTATACTAAAGAACAGAATACTAACCCTGCCTGAGGGAATCTGGAAGGATTTCACTAAGGAAACAACATACACACCAGTCCTTGAAGGGTGAGCAGTAGCCAGGTAGAGAATTTCACACACAAAAAAGTCTTTTTTTTTTTTTTTTAACTTCAAGAGAACAGCACCAAAATTATGAAAGCATGAAAGAGAACAGCATGTTTGGAGATTAATAAAAAGTTTTGTGCAGCTCAAATATAATATACATAGGGCAGAATCTTGGAGAAAAGACTGGAAAGTTTAGTTAGGATCAAATCATAGAGGGCTCTGTGTGCTGTGCTAAGGAGGGAATTTTTTAAATCTCTACAAGTAGAGAATTAAATATTTTTGGATAAAGGTATGGTGATTATATTTTTTATATTAAAAACATACAGAACTACATTATAAAAAAAGGACTGAATGTAAAAATAAATATAAGCAGAGATCGGTAAAGTGCTATTATGTAGTTAAATCAAGAAAGGATGTGATTGTTAATTAATCCAAATGAATGCCAATGATCCAATCGCAATCCACACAAACCAGGACTCATAGTTAGTCTATGTGTCAAAGGAAGAGTTTATAGAGTAAGACAACAAGAAGTCTGAACACGGATTCTTGGCAATTTCAACACACGTACACGATGCAAGTGAAGAAAAAGAGCATTGAAGAAGCATTTGAAAGGCTATTTGGGAAAAAAAGGGGAGGCAACAAGAGGAAAGGGGAAAACGATGTCACAATGACCAAGAGATAAAGCATCTGAAGTATCTTTAAGGAGGAGAAAACAGTAAATAACATTAAAGACTGAAGATCAAGTCAAATAAGAACTAAAAATATTCACTGGAATTTTCTAAAATGAGGTTTCTTTGGTAACCATTTTCCAGAGTGATTTTTGGGGAGTTGTCAAAAATAAGGCAAGGTCTGGAGGGTCTAATAATCAAAGGGAAGTAAAGAGCAAAAGCTAAAAGCAGAGACCACTCATGCTTGATAAGATGCTCTGAAGTCAGGGGTAACAGAATGGTAGTGACTGACTATCCAAGGGCATGTGAACCTAAGTGATTTTTTTTAATGTTTATTTTTGAGAAAGAGACACAGAGAGAGACAGAGCATGAGAGGGTGGAGGGGCAGAAACAGGGAGACAGTGAATCTGAAGCTGCCTCTAGGCTCTGAGCTGTCAGCACAAGAGCCCTACACGGAGCTTGAACTCATGAACCATGAGATCATGACCTAAGCCGAAGTCAGACACTTACCTCTCTAAGCCAGTGTGGTATCCTGCAAAGTGATTTTTTTAACATGGAAATATGAGTAAGACAAATTAAAAGAAACTGGAGGTAATTGTTGAAAATACAAAATAAAATACAATTTATTTTTTAAGACCTCTTAGTGGTGTCTAGGTGGCTCAGTCAGTTAAGTGTCCAACTCTGGCTCAGATCATGATCTCACGGTTTGTGAATTCGAGCCCTGCATTGGGCTCTCTGCTGTCAGTGTAGAGCCCACTTCGGATCATCTGTGCCCTTCTGTCTCTGCCCTTCTCTTGCTTGTATGTGTTCTCTCTCTCTCAAAAATAAGTAAACACTTAAAACTTGTAGAGTTTAAGATTCTTAGTGTGTGTAGACAGAATCAAAAGCAAAGGTAAAGGTTTATCTTGCATAAAGTTTAAAAGTTTATCTAAACAACAGAAACAAGCAAAGTGCCTGGCACATGAATATTTACGTCTTGAATGAATGTTAACAAGTTTGGGAGCAATGGTAAATTGAAGGCTTGTTCTACATGTTTTTCTTGCAATGGTCATATGTTCAAGACCATATGCTGAGAAGAGCAATAGCGGCATAGTAACAAACTTAAGGACAATGATAATGTTTGAGGTACTCTCTAAGGGGATTAAAAATTTAGGTATCTTTAAAGAAATAAAGAATTCTTGAAGATGCAAATGAAACTGGAAGTCTTGTATTGTATTAGAGTTTATCTGTATTGGCCCTGTGATTTTTTCTTATGTCATCAGCTGCCCACATACAGGGGTACAGAGAGTAATGAGTACATATCATTACAGGTAAGAGTACTCGTAGAGAAGTTAAGGGTACAGATGAGATGACAGTTAAAATGACTGGCAATATGTCAATGGATAGGAAGAAAAATTTAATCAGAGGAATTTAACTCAAACTGGAAGCATAAAGAGGAGTTGAGGCTTCAAGATCATAAGAAGGAAAAACAAAATGTATTGCTGGCATGATGCAATAAGAATAACATTATGATAAAAACTTGTGAACAAAGTAAGGTCTGGATTTCAGAATGTGTGACAGAAAAATGAAGCTTTCACAGTCATGTATTTGTTCACATATGTGACATTTGTTGGAACTCTATTTCTATTACCACTAACATATTTTTCTCCACTGGCCCTATAAACTTCATCAAATCATGTGAATGCAAAGGAGAATAAAGGATTCTCCAAACTTTTGATATAATCCAGACTCTGTCCAGTTATACATGATTCTCAGAAGAATCCAGAGTATTTATTCCCAGGACTGCATATGGGTATTACTTATATTTAACTGTACAGAGGAAAGGATTCTATACAGAATAATTCTGTATCTTCTTCAGAAGGATTTTTCTATCACTTCTGTGCTTCCTATCTACAAACATAGAAAACCAAAATAAAAAAATTAGAACATTTACGATATAAGAGAGCTATGATGGACTGTATGAGAATACTACTTAAAAAGATAGCATTCTGGGCTGGAAATCAGTTGATTTGCTTCTAGTTCTGGCTTTGCCAGTATATGTTGTTTGACCTTTGGTGAATTATCAAACCTATGGGATCTGTTCTATTCTTAAAATCAGAATTTTATCTTATACTGCTTATCTTTAAGCAGTATTTTAGCTTATTTTATTAGCTTATCTTTAAAACTGCCTGTTTGTTTGAAAATTCCTCAGGGTACACATTTGTTTTTAAAAATTGAGTCAGAGTTGATTTTTCATCAGTTTATGCTATGTATATTTTTTAAAAAGGGACCCTGTCAGGTCCTATGTATAAAAAATACACATAGCATGTATAAAAAATACATAGCATTTTGGGGCACTTGGGTGGCTCAGTTGGTTAAGGTCTGACTCTTGATTTTGGTTCAAGTCATGATCTCATGGTTCATGAAATTGAACCAGCATTGGAATCTGCACTGTCAGCATGCAGAGTCCTTGTGATTCTCTCTCTCTCTCTCTCTCTCTCTCTCTGTCCCTCACCCACTCTTTCTCTTGAAATAAACTTAAAATAATAATAAATTTAAAAATACATAACATTTAAAGTATATGCTCCTTGAAGTTTTTCAATTATATTTTGAAGCCATGTTATTAGCTATATAAAAGTTTTGAATTATTATATCTTCCTGGTAAAGTGAACCTCACATCATTATTTATTGCTTCTCTTTTTGCTAGCAATACCCTCTGCCCTAAAGTCTACTTTCTGGGATAATACAGAATGCTATCTTTCTTTTGGTTAGTATTATATCTGTTGGTTAGTATTCTTCTGGTTACTATTAATACGGTCATATCTTTCAACTTGTTCTGGCAATTTCTTGGTTTAATGTCAGAATGTAGTCTGTTTATGTACATGATAATAATTAGTAAGTTTGAAAGTGTTTCTACCCTATTATGTGGGGCTTTCTACTTGCTCTCATCTTCTATACATCATTTTTGTAAATTGTTTTAATGTTTTATTTATTTCTGAGAGAGAGAGAGAGAGAGGCAGAGAGAGAGAGACAGCATTAGCAGGGAAGGGTCAGAGAGAGAGGGAGATACAGAATGTGAAACAGGCTCCAGGCTCTGAGCTAGCTGTCAGCACAGAATCCAACACAGGGCTCTAACCCCCAAACTGCAAGATCATGACCTGAGCCAAAGCCAGGAGTTTAACTGACTGAGCCACCCAGGTGCCTCTCTATACATCATTTTTATCCTTACTTGCTTTTTTTATAATTTTGACATAGAATATTTTTGTTTTTATTGTTTGCTTACTTGTTCATCCGTTAGTTTGGAAATTACACACTTAGTAGTCACCCAAAAATGTTAGCAAACAAATTTAAATTTACATCTCCAGACTTAAAGAAAATCTATTCTCTCATCTCAAACATTATGAAGACCTTAGGGTGTTTTTATCTCTAAACATATTTTTAGACATAATATTTAAATACTAACATTTAACATACACAAATTGGATATTGTTACTATTGTTTTATACCATCAAGTTTTGTTTTGATTAATCTTATGCTTGCTATTTTCATTAATTACCATTCTTCTATTGCTCTCAGTCTTTCCTTCTAATTGGATTTTAAGTTATTCATGAAGCTCATCTTCTAAAACCTTTTTTAAAGAGAGCTGTTGGTAGTAAGCTCTCTCAATTTTGCTCTATCTAAAAAAACAACAACAACAACAACAAAGCCTTTAATTTATCCTTATTCCTTTACTTAAATTCTTTCTTTAAGTTTATTTATTTTGAAAGAGAGAGCAGGCAAACACACAAGTAGGGGAGGGGCAAAGAAGAAGGGAGAGAGAGAATCCCAAGCAGTCTCCACACTATCAGCATAGAGCCCAACATGGGCTCAACCCCACAACTTTGAATTCATGATGTGAGCTTAAGCCAAGAGTTGGATGCTTAACCGATTGAGTCACCCGGGTGCCCCTATTTTACCCTTATTCTTGAAAAATAATCTTATAAGCTATACAATTCTATATTGAAAATTAACTTTTCTAGAATTTTGAAGATATTATTCCACAGCTTTCTGGGTTTTATTGTTGATCTACTGCAGAGTCAGATACCAATCTAATTGTTACACCTTTGCAATCCATTTTTGTTCTCAGTCAGTACTTCTTTTCATTTTAGTGAGTCATGAAGAGGATGCCTTTTGATGTATGCTTCTTGTGATCAGTGGGGCTTCAAATATGATAATGTCACAACCATTAATTACCTCTTTGAATACTGCCTGTCTCCCATTCATTCTATTTTCTATTTATAGAAATCAAATTATACACATCTTATAACTTCTAACTCTATTCTTACTCTATTCGTCATTTCTTTTAGAATATTTTTTGTATTTCTCATTTCTTTATTTCACTGTATTGATTTCTGGACAATTTCTCCAGTACCATCTTCCAATTTATTAATCCTCTCTTCACTTGTGGTTAATCTGCTATTTAATTGTCCCAATCAGTTTCTAATTTCAGATTTTATATTTTTATTGCTACAGTCTTTTACAAATTGCCTTGACAGCTGTGATACTGCTTTGCTCCTTTTCACATTTCTGATTCTGTTTACTTAATCACTTATTAATTTTATATTTTATATATAATTCCAATATGTACAAGTTTCACTGACCTGCTATTATGGTTAATGGTTCTACTATATCTCACTCATGGTAGCTTGGTTCTTTCTGTACATGCTTTATGATTTTTTCCCTATGAGCTCATATTTCTTGCAACTTTATGTGCAAAAAAAATTGATATGTCTGGATTTTTGCTGATTCTAGATGTCTGCAAGCATAACTAACATAAAATAACTTTTAATTATTACGACCCTATCCTTTTTGATGATACAAAGATAATGAAAACTGAAAATCTAAGCCCATCTTCTTGGAATTATTAGTATGTATAACTACCAATCTCTGTTACCTAAGTCTGTCTGCCTATCTATCTCTCTAAAAAGATAAAGATAAATAATTTTTATTTAAATTTTAAGACTACCCACTGAATATCTATCAGAGTTATAGCCTTATTATAGAGATTTAAAGTCTG
Source organism: Crocuta crocuta (assembly GCF_008692635.1). Classification (NCBI taxonomy): domain Eukaryota; kingdom Metazoa; phylum Chordata; class Mammalia; order Carnivora; family Hyaenidae; genus Crocuta; species Crocuta crocuta. Next base: position 1,761,916 of record NW_027528851.1, on the reverse strand, counting down.
ACTTCCTACCTCACAGAGACCCTAGTCTTTGCTTTCAGTCCTTCTCCCATGAATCATTCAGACCAAAGCTTTAGGCTGTTGAAGACTGGGATATATTCCACACCAGTTACAGGTTTTAGTTTACTTCCCTGGATTTTTCATTTCTGATTGTTTTGGGGTCTCTAAGAATTTTCTTTTCTCTTGGGGTGCCTAGGTGGCTCAGTCAGTTAAGTGTCCGACTTTGGCTCAGGTCATGATCTCATGGTTCATGGGTTTGAGCCCCACGTTGGGCTCTGTGCTACCAGCTAGCTCAGAGCCTGGAGCCTGCTTCCGATTCTGTGTCTCCCTCTCTCTCTGACCCTCCCCTGCTCACGCTGCCTCTCTCTCTCTCTCAGAAACAAATAAAACACTTAAAAATTTAAAAAAGACTTTCCTTTTCTCTCTTAAAAGCTTGGGTTAGCCTTATTGCTCATATCACTGTCCCTTTATCTATAAAATTCTATTCACTTTTGCTCCTTATAAAAAATAAGACTTTATAAATATGTTAGTCAAAATCCCAGAGGAGAACACAGGCAGTAACCTCTTTGACACTGGCTTTAGCAACTTCTTACGAGACATATCTCCAGAAGTAAGAGAAACAAAACCAAAAATGAACTACTGGGACTTCATCAAGATAAAAAGCTTCTACAAAGCAAAGGAAACAATCAACAAAACTAAAAGGCAACCTACAGAATGGGAGAAGATATTTGCAAATGGTATTTGATAAAGGATTAGCATCCAAATCTATAAAGAACTCAAACTCAACACCCTAAAAACATATAATTCAGTTAAGAAATGTACAGAAGACATGAATAGGTATTTTCCCAAAGAAGACATACAGATGGCTAACAGACACATGAAAAGATGCTCAACATCACTCATCATCAGGGAAATACAAATCAAAATTACAATGAGATATCACCTCCCATTTGTGAGAATGGCTAAAATTAACAACACAGGAAACAACAGATGTGTATACAGAGAAAGGAAACCCTTTTGCACTGTTGGTGGGAATGCAAACTGGGGCTGCCACTCTGGAAAACAGTATGGAGGTTCCTCAAAAAGTTAAAAATAGAACTACTCTAAAACCCAGCAATTGTATTTTTTCCAAAGGATACAAAAATACTGACTCTAAGGGAAACATGCACCCCAATGTTTATAGCAGCATTATAAATAATAGCTAAGTTATGGGAAAAGTTCAAATGTCATCAGTTGATGTGATATATATGTATGTATATGTATGTACATATATATATCACAAGAATATTACTTAGCCTTCAAAAATAATGAAATCTTGCCATTTGCAATGATGTGTAACTAGAGAATATTATGCTAAGCAAAACAAGTCTATCAGAGAAAGACAAATACCATATGATTTCACTCATATGTGAAATTTAAGAAATAAAACAGATGAACATAACGGAAGGGGGTGAAAAAAGAGGGAGGCAAACCATAAGAGACTCTTAACTACAGAGAACAGGTTTGATGGAGGGGAAGAGAACAGGGGATGGGCTAAATGATGATGAGCATTAAGGAGGGCATTTGTTGTGATGAGCACTGGGTATTATATGTAAGTGACGAAATCACTAAACTCTATTCCTGAAACCAATACTATACTATATGTTAACTAACTAAAATTTAAATAAAGAGTTGAAACAAAAATAAGATAAAATAACCATTTTAAAGAAAAAAGCATTTTTTTAAAAATAAATAAATATGTTAGTTTCTTCTATTATCTAAGTCAGAGGTCAGCAAACAATAGTTTGTGGGTAAAATACATCCTACTGCCTATTTTTGAAAATAAAGTTTTACAGGAACACAGCCACATCATTTATTTATGTATTTTATGGCTACTTTTGTGCTATAATATCAAAATTGAATAGTTGTCAGAGACCATCTGACTCACAGAGCTGAAAATATTTACTGTTTTCCTTTTGCAGAGAAGCTTTTCTGACCCCTGATCTAAATCATCAGCAACTGACTTATTTTACAACAAATATCTTGAACTTAATAAAACAGCAAAGTGTTATTTAATCTGTGCATTCATTTATTTATGTATGCATATATTCAATATAGTTGAATGGACTAGAACTTCTTTGATGGCATGAGCTATATATCTAAAAGGTTTAAGAAGCAGATCCATCATAGAAATATATTTAATAAATGTCTTTGATGATGATGATGGTGATGATGATATCTTGAGTTTCCATAATTTTCTAATCCGTGACAGATCTAAAAACAGATATCATTTTAGAGAGTTAAATGTACTTGTCAAGTCATTTTGGAATGTGGTAAATCACCTTAATTGGGCACGTTTTGCCTCCAGGAATCTTAACTGCTATGTTCTCTGACATTCTTACTGATAAAACTCATTGCAATAGATTAAAGCTATGAATGTTACTCACTTTTTAACATTATAGCTCTTACTACAGGGAAATATCTTTACCATTTGTATAATATCCCATGTCCTTCCACAAAAGAAGAAATACACATTTGCATAGAAACAATGAAATATTCTAGTGATAGCTCTTCACTACTTATTTTTAGAGTGTGTATAGCCTCAACTGTTCTGATCCACTCAGAAACACAGAAATATATCTATTATTTTTTTAAATGTTCTTTTTGAAAATGCTCCTGACAGAAGATGGGAGATACAATCTGCAGAGTAAAAGAAATGGCTGAAATAATAACAATAATAAAAACACTGTCATAAGGGAGAGAGAGAAATATGTTAGAAAACTTTATTCCTAGGATAGGGAACTCAGTACTTGATGAGAGAAGTCAGAAGGAGTGAATGAATGAATGGTATTTACTAGGTAGAAGGCAGTATCCAATAAAATGAATATAGAATACATGTAAAATGTCCCTGATGGAAGGATACTATGCTGGATAGAAGGGACAGCTGGCATTTGTTGAAACACATGAGTGACATGTTCTAGAGAGATGAAGTAAAGTACTGGGTGTAATGGCAGCTAGTGTAGAGAGCACGGACAGCAGGTTTTCTGCAGAATAATGTTGTTCATGGCTAGTAGTGATCTGCGAAAAATGTAAGTGAACAGTTTTGACAGAGCAGCATGTGATAGGGAATAAACTAACTAGAATATCTGGCTGCCATGCAACTGACTAAAGGAAAAATTGTATGGGTACAAAATCAAGCTGTAATCTCTTCAGAAACCAGGCAGTAATTCGGAGAAAGGAACAAAAAGAACTATATTCTGAGACAGAAGGGAGTAGCACAGCATTTCAATTCAAGATTTGTATGACAATCTTTCATTTATGTTAGGAAAAAAGTATAGAATGTAAATAAATAAGGTACAAAAGTTTATAGAGGGGAAAAAGCTTTGTCATTTGCTCATTTCACTGTTTAAACTATTTATTTCCTATTAGTGTGGGTGTTGTTAAGTAAAGACCATTTACTAAATAAGCTCCATGCACAGAGCACAGGTAAAGGATTTAGTGGGGAGAGAGAGGTACAGTAGAGGTGATTTTGATTGTGAGGAACAAGGTTCTAGGTTACATAAAGAGTAAACTCAATGCACAGAACACTGAAAATACACCACATCAAATACACATGTAGTGGTCCAACATGAACAAATGTCTTAATGTAAATAGAAATATGTCAGTTTTGCAAATGTTAAATGCCACATAAATATTGCCAAAAATATCCATGACTGCTGTTTTAAAGTGTCACTATAAAGCAAATAAAGTAAAGCAGCTCTGGGATGTTATTAATAATAGCTACAGGATTTGGATTCTATGGACAAAGAAACATGAGATTTTCCCCAAAGGATCATTATTATAGGAATCTCACTGTGTCAAACTTATCTATGTTTATTGACTGTCAAACCTTGATACTAGACTTATCTGTTTCAAATGACTGTTCCTAAGTGGTCTTGAATGTTTGAAATGTTTGAAATATAATATCTTTGTGAAATCTGTTTGTGATTTAACATTCTTACAATATATCTTATTATAGTGGCTATTATTTTCATAAATCCTATAAAACAATGAATAAATATTTGCAAGAAGGGTTTAATAGATGACATCAAAATGACACAACACAGAGTATTATTTTAAGTATGGTGAGATGCATATGGAAGAGGCTCTCAGAAGTGCTGACAATACTACTGAAGCAGATTACCTTAAAAGAAAACACATATGGTTCCATTTTGTGCCTTCTGCTCAACTAAATATGTTTAGAGGAACAAGCTTGCAACCTGCTGAGTGAATCCTATTTTATCCATATGCGGATTACAAAACTAAAGAGGAGACAGTTAAAATTATTCAGTTACTTTTTTATAATTCAAGATGAAAAACGCAAGCAAATACATGGGTTTCCCTTTTCCTCCTATAGGTTTAGGCCCCAGAATTAATTTCTTTTCCTTCAATGATCTACCTACTGACCCTCCTGATTACCTATTTCTGTGACTCTCAGGCCTCCAAAATTCAATGTCATTTTGTTTTACCATAAGAGTTCTTTAAATTGGAAAGGAGAACATTTTGGGGAAATCACAAAGGCAATGGTAGCCAATGATCACGTCACTCTACCTACAATGTCTTTCATCCACATACTCTAATAGTGTCCATTCTGACATATAACTCAACCCCAGTTCTCATTCCAGCCAGTTACTATCCTTTATTTCTTCTCTCTTTCATAAACTTTTTCAATGTCTTATCTATCCTCACTATTTCCATTCATTTGCTACCCAAACTTTCCTTAGAACACTCCAATTTGGCTTTCCCTAAAACTGTTTTGAAAAATAACTTTGGGCTAGTCATTAATTACTTCTACATTAAGTTTTTGTCTTCTCTATTTCTTGATCTCTCACTTTTAACACCATGGATTATTCCCTTCTTAATACATTTCCTTAGCTTCAGTGACATCCTAATTTCTGTTTGTTTTATTTATACCAAAGTGGAACTACTCCTTCAGTTCATCATTCAGGCTTTATCTATTGGCACTGCATTTCTTTCTCCTGAAGGTATCCTGATCCATTACTCTGGCTTCAGTTATTATCAATGGTCACATAATTTATATATCTCTAGCCTAGGCTTCTCATCCAACCTGTAGACTAAGCCCACTGCCTATTCATATTGCTTCCTCCATGACTCAAAAATTTCAGCATATCTAAAAATAGCCCACACATTATGGTCCACCTCCTCCAACCCGGTGTATGGCCCCTCTCTCCTTTCAGTTGTGCAAACCAGAAACACAGGAGTAAGCCTTGACTCCTCCTCTCTCCACATCCATATCTAAGGAATCTTTTAGATTTGTCAACTTTATCTCCTATATATATCTAGAATCCATCCATTTCTTTCAAGCTTCACCACCATTACTCATCCCAGGTGTTTCCTCCATTGTAGCTCAAAAAAAATTACTGAATCCTGCCTTCTTTTCTCAACACTCATCATCAGTTATTAAGGTGAACAAGTGGTATGAGTACCTAATAAGCCTTATTGCCACCAACTGTTCTCTAGTCCAGACAATCATCCACAATTCTCTCAAAGTTACTGTCCTCGCTTTTTTTAATTTTAAAAAGATTTAAAAAGGAAATTGTTGCCTAATAATTTGTTTGATGACTGTTATCTACAGAAAAAATTCAAATCCCCTATCTTAGCTGTGACTTCCACAATTTATTCCTAACTTCTGTCCAATTTCATCTCAGAATATTCTCTCCAACTTAATCAACTCTAATTGGAGGCAATAGTGATTTTCTTTATCACCTTTCTCTGGGCTTACCTATTTCTTTTATGATTCTTCAGTCTTTTATATTGGATAATTTCTCTGTCTTGTACACTCTTCTCTATTCTTCCAGACAGAAGTCAAATATTACTTACAGCTGTCTTTGACTACTTCAGGTATAATTCTTAATCTTCTGTACTTCTCTACCTCTTGATCCATATATCTGTTTTAGTATGTACCATGAAATATTTTTAAATCTCTGTTTAATATGTATATCCTCCCAAGAAGACTATGTGCTTTATGATGTCAAGTGTTGTTTTAGTTATCATTTGGTGCTCATCACACACAATAGGTGTTCAACAAAGTTTTAAACTGAAGTATTAGAATATTTATAAAATCATAAGACATAAAGTTTTAATAGCATATTTAAGTAGGAATGTTTTCATCCGTATATCTGAGGCCTGGCTAAATTAAAATCAAGATCACATGGTAGGGAAACATAACTGAGATGTCAAAACCAACACCATGGAGGAAAGTAAATTTCGGGGTGACCAGTTTTAGAAACTGACTTTGCATAAATAGAAAGAATGACTTAAGGCTAATTGTACCAGAAATACCTCAGTGGTAAAAAAAAAAAGAAAAGAAAAGAAAAGAAAGAGAGAGATTTAAAAAGAAGCAAGTATATATGTACATTCCTTAAGGCACATTCTGATGGGCAAGATTTTGGTGTGGCCTCTTTTGAAAGTCAAGAACTGTACTTTCTGGGCTTTTTACCTGGTTTTAAGTGACTTAGGTCAAACAATTCCATTGTTTCAGATTTCTTAAGGTCCAGATCACAGATTCTATAGTTTCTTTCATTTTTTAATACTCTGCAGATCTCCAATCCTTCCTCCAGAGACCCAGAGATTCTTTCAGGGATATTAAATTGCTTGCATATCTATTAATGATCCACATCTTTTTTTAAATTTTCACTTCTTTTTTGCACACACTTTTCCTCTGCCTGAAATACTCTTTCCTCTTCTTCTTACTATGATTAAAGTGTCAACTTAGCTTCCTACATCTCCAGAAACTTGTAATTTTGCAAATTAAGTTAGATGTCCCTTTATGTCTGATCTGAGTAGCTGGTATGTCTTCATATCACAGCACATATTACATTACTGTTTAATTTCCCACTTATTTATCTGTATCCTCTTTTAGATTATAAATGGAAGGATAAGTACTATATATATTTTTTTAAAAATTTTTAATGTTTATTCATTTTTGAGAGACAGAGAGAGACAGAGTGTGAGTGGGGAGGGGCAGAGAGGGAGGGAGACACAGAATTTGAAGTAGGCTCCAGGCTCTGGGCTGTCCGCACAAAGCCCGATGCAGGGTTCGAACTCACAGACCACATGATCATGACCTAAGCTGAAGTTGGATGTTCAACTGATGGAGCCACTCAGGTGTCCCAGTATAAGTATTATATATCTTAATTATAAGTGCTTCCCTAATGCTCAGAACTTATGTCCTGTTAGGGACCTGTTATTTCTCTCTGCTGTGCTAACAAGCTGAGCAGGAAGAGGCCAGACATAATCTCATTCTGTTCTCCACATTTAATTATTGAGACTATATTCTCTTGCAAAACAAGACATCTCTGTCATGGCATTTTACATACTTTGATCACTGAAGTTACTGGCCCTGCTCTCCTTTCCTTTGACATCACAATTCCCAGATTTTTGACCTGCCAAGGTCATGGATATCACTGGTTTCCTGACCCTTCCTTTGATTTTATGTTTTCTGGCTTGTCAACTTGCTGCCAAGAACAGAGAGTCCACATTATTTGGTTACTGCTTTGACCTCAGGTCTTCTGGATGCTTGTCTAATTCCTTATTTACAGCAATCTTAGAAATCTTCATTCCCAGTTTCATCATCTCAAAACAAAGCCTCAGTCCAGCTTCCTGTTGGTTTCAGGCAATGGTCTGACTAAACCTGACTTAGGTCCTCTGAACAAATGACTCAAAAAAACTAGTACCTACATATAATTAATAAAATCCACAGAATACTGAAGGCTGAAGAATGGATTAACTAATGTAAAAAGTGTTAAGATGTTTACTAGTCTTGTATTACCATTTAAAATGGAACTAGAGCAAATTAATATTTTGGGTTTTTATGTATGAATTTATGAGAGATAAAAATAGAATATATTGTCAGAATTATATGGTTGTTATAAAGGACAATATTATTATTTTAATATGAATATTTGGTTATTACATTCTTAGCAGTAGATTAAGTATAGTGTTTTAGTTAGTTTGGTACGAGACTGTAGGTGAGATATAGCATCCATATATGGAGGCATAAGGTGCAAAAGATGGCAGGTGTTTTGCCCTGGGACTATGTACCCAAGTTTGTAAGCCCTAGCTGAAGTTGTAAAAGATGTGAAAGCTGGCAAAAAAATGGCAAAAATACATAGTCATGATACATAACAAGATATTCAATATCGAGACAGAAATAGGGAAAGGCCCCACAACCACTGAGAAAAGGGAATATTAATGTCCACTGAGGAAATTTCTATTCCCCTGTATTCCTGCAAGGGGATTTTGAAGAGGATAAGATAGACAATAACATATAAGACTAGAAGGGAGTACACACATTTGGTATTTCATGACAGGGACATTGTGAGAGAAGTTGAGTTGTATGCATAGATCCTTTTGCCTTAGGATTGCAATTACCTGTAGCAATGTTACAAAGCTGGCTCCCTTGATCCAAGAAAAACAAATATGAAAGAAAAAAAAAAAGAAACCCATAGGCAGGGGTTACATATCTGTTTTTCTGAGAAAGCATTCCATCATCATTATTTTTCTCTTCATACATTATCCCATAACTTTTGGAGACAATGACTCCCTGGAAAAGTGATTTGTCTTCTACTTATGTTTAGTTCATACATTTTGTCATGGAGAATTTGGGGGCCATGTCAAAATTTAGGCATTATGTACTGAAAATCAGAATTTGGAAAGCTGTGATTCTTAGGGAATATTCAAAGATGATAATGCTTTGGAAAAATTATATTATAATACTTTGAAAGCACCATTAAAATACAAAAACATGAAATACACTTAATCTGCTATATTAACCATCACTATAGAAATTACCCAAAGCAAAGGAGTTCATCCAAAATCTGTCATTGAAGAGTAGGTGATAAGTGAACAATAACCCCCAACACTTCCAAGTCAGTATGAATTGACAGCTAACATTTTAGATGCAATTTTTTGCCATAAAATAAATTTTCTTTGAACCAAAATTTGAGGCACAGGATAAAGGTGGTCAGCACACGATTTTCACAAGAAAAGCACGATTTCTGAGATCCTTAAACTTAATATTCATTTGTAGTTATAACTTCAGTGGTACTTTTGGTATCTTTATAAAAGGATCTTTGTAATATATAAAAATGTGTACTTCTTAGTATAAAATGGTTATGTTTTTATTACTAAGTCATTACTATAATCATATAGTATAACAAAGACAACTGATTTTTGACAGTTCTTAAAGTCCAAAATTAAAGTTAGGATTCCATTATAATTTTCAATGCTTGCACATACCCCCAAAGTATGCAGAAAAAGGAACTCAACAACAACAAATAGTAATTCAATACCACCTCTTTATATTCTATCTCTTTACTTACTTCCCTCTCTGCAAAAGAAAATAAATGAATACATACATATATACATAAAACATACAATTAGGCCCTCTCTGTGGTGTATTCCTTTAGGAAATGCTCTGGACTTGAGCAAAACATGCACATGCACAATCTCCTTACCAGATCTCAAGACTAATACACATGCACACTAATATATACACACACACACACACACATTATTGCCCTATTTTTTTTTTTCACAATTCTTCAATCAGGGGTCTTTATGTATTTTTTATCATTTTATTTGGGTTCATTTTTATCAGTGGGCCAAATAAATGTCAAGTAAATTCTTCAAGATCTGTATTACCAAATCCATTTAAAAATTTAGTAGAACACCTATAACTACTTTTCATAAATATGTATGTATGATAGGACATGTTTGGTTGCTTTTGTAAATATCTATATGTCTATATATAGATATATACATGCATACATACACCCACACTAGCACAGAAATAGCCAAGCTAATCAGCATTGCTATTTATTTAGAAAAACTTCCACAAAATGTATAAAGATAGAAACTTCAGGAATAATAATCACAGGGGTGCCTAGATGGCTCAGTCAGTTAACTGTTTGACTTGGCTCAGGTCATGATCTAACAGTTCATGAGTTCAAGCCCCATGTCAGGCTGTGTGCTGACAGCTCAGAGCCTGGAGCCTGCTTTGGCTTCTCTGTCTCCCTCTCTCTTTGCCCCTACCCAGCTTGCGCTCTGTCTCTCTTTCAAAATAAATACAATGTTAAAAAAATTTTTTTAGAAAAAGAAGTAATTATCACATTTGAAATTAGATAAGTTTATGATGAATGAATACAAGCTCAAGCCACACTTCTACAGTTGTAATCAGCAAATTATTGAGGATATAATACTCTCTACAGAGTCAGTATGGGCATTTCTTGATTCACAGAATTGAGGCTCTTTCAAGGAAGTAACACATAGAAATTAAAGGAGTTCTAAGCATTATAATCCAGAAACAACTGAATGTATAATAAGTGAAGAATAAGTACAGTCCATATAATGAGTATTAACTTGACACACTACCAAAATCCTCTTGTCGAGAATTAAACCCTACTTATCCTATGAAAAAATAAATGAGTTATTGCATTTCTATTTATTGGCAATGGAAAAACTGTACAAGAACTGAGAGAGCTAATAGAAAATTAATAAAAAAGAAGAGCAAAAATGATAAAAGTAGTGTGTTGGATGAGATAGGGTCATAGACATTTATATAGTCAAGAGAGAAGATTGAAGGGGATTTGATCACAGTCTATAAATACAAGTATCTGCATAAATGAAAGAATGTGATTATTCAAAATCATCAAGAGGTGGGAGGACAAGGAGCACTGATCTGAAACTAAAGAAGAAAATGTTTTAGTCTTATATTAAGAAATACTTTGCAACAGAAAGAGGATTTGGCATTAGAAATAAAAATCAAGGACAATACATAAAGTTTAGAGAACGCATCAAAATGATGTACCTACAAGTACAGAGAATAAATCAGAAATGATGAAGTGAAGAATGGAACACAGTGAAGCTCACAGGACCAGAAGATACTTGTTCAGGATGTGTGTTTAGCTACTGGTCTGTTATGTATGATTCTCCATTAAGTCTCATCCTAGGAAACTATACCAAAACCAGGAAAGCACTTTAAATAAATGAAAAAATTTAACCTATACTTTAATCAATTATTCCACTATGATATCCAATGGTTTCTAGCTTTGGGCTATGTTCTTGCATTTTGTAAAGAGCAATGCATTTTAGTTCAGATAGCTAGAGTTCATGATAATAGATTTATATACATTCTTGACAAACAGAGATCTACACATAGCACACTCTTTACAATTGCCTTCATTATATAGGCTCAGAAACTCTCCTAAAGAAAGTTATATAATAATAACAACAAATATAAGGAGATCACTAAAAACAAACACGTATCTTTCCATAATACTTTTCTATCCAAGAAAAAAGGAAAACCTAATGATAAATTATATGTCTCCTTTCCTGAAAAACGCATTAGTATAGAGTCACCTGGATGGCTCAGTTGGGTAAGCATTGGGATCTTGATTTCCACTTAGGTCATGTTCTCACAGTTCTTGAGATGGACTGTCAGCACAGACCTTGCCTGGGATTCTCTGTCTGTCTGTCTCTCTCTCTCTCTCTCTGCCCCTCCCCAAGTCTCTCTTTCTCTCTCTCTCTCTCTCTCAAAATAAACTTAAAAAAAAAGACAGTATAAAAATAAATGTATATTTTCTAAATAGTGAAAAAATCTATTTCTAAAAAAAAGATTTCTAAAAAATCTATTGTTGCTTTTACTCATTTATTTTTTCATTGTTTGAACTTTAGATTTTACGTTCTTCCTTCATTCTTTCCTCTTACGAGTGGACCTTCTAGCATCTTATCAAAAGCTTTAAATTCTTTTAAGAGAGATGCTTTAAGAAGTAAGAAGAGGCTTGCTGCTTCCTAGGTGCATGCTGCTTCCTAGGTGCAAGGTATAGTTGAAGAGGAATAAAGGAATTACTGTAAACAAGGAAGTGTTTAGCTAAAGTTAAATGAAAGGAATTTGCTATGGACCCAATTCATTAATTCCCTCATTTTAAAACAGACGAAAAGGAAATACATTTTTAAATAATTCTGATCATTTTCTATGAATCAAAGGATCAACTAGGTAGATTTAAAAGTATGGGAAAATTCTGGTGCACCTGGGTGGCTCAGTCAGTTGACCGTCTGACTTCAGCTCAGGTTATGATCTCACAGCTCATGAGTTTGAGTCACGTGTCGGGCTCTGTGTGACAGCTCAAAGTCTGGAGCCTGCTTTGGATTTTGTGTCTCCCTTTCTCTATGCTCCTCCCCTGCTAGGGCTCTGTCTCCCTCTGTCTCTCAAAAATAAATCAACAATTTAAAAAAATTTTTAAAGGGGTATAGGAAAATTCAAGCTAAAGCTGATTTTGAGTGAATCAAAGGCATTTGGACTGATGTGTTTCACTTAGTTTCTTGAAATTACTTTGTAATGATCAATACTTTACAAGTAGAGAAAGTGGAAGTTTTTTTTTTTACAGATGAAAACTGATGTCCAGGAGTTTATGACAGGGTGAGGACTCTGTAGGATGCTAGTCCTTTTACTGTTGACAAGGATGACCATATAAAAACACTAGATGGAAAAGTAAGTGAGGGGCAGCTGGGTGGCTCAGTCAGTTAAGTATCTGACTACAGCTCAGGTCATGATCTCACAGTTTGTGGGTTCTAACCCTGCATCGGGCTCTGTGCTGACAGCTCAGAGCCTGGAGCCTGCTTCAGAGTCTGTGTCTTCTCTCTCTGGCTCTCTGCTTGAGTTCTGTCTCACTCTGTCTCTCCAAAATAAATAAATAAATATAAAAAATATGTAAATAAACAAATGAGGAAAGAAAAGTAAGTGAAGCCAGAGGCGATGACATCCTTAGAGAGCGCAGAATATTTAATTTAAAAAAAACAGATTCAGAGGTATTAAAAATTGGAGAAGGTAGAAATCACAGAGATGATAATCAGAAGAAAGATTTCAAAAATGTGAAATTGTAAACTTTATAATCTGAAATCAGAATGGAGCGGTCACTGCGTTATTGTGCTGGAAGTGAAATGCTAGTGATTCTCATCAAGGAAACCAAAAGCTCTTAGTTGGTGAGATAAGGTAACTTAATAACAGATATCTTAGAGTTATGTGGATTTTTATATATTTTACAAATCACAAACAAAACAGAAAATATATTAATAATTTAGATGTTCAAGTGGAAGAAATTTCATTTAACTTTTATATTAAGAGCATTATAGATCAAGTTCAACAATTTAAATTTAATTCATTCTTCTGTCTAATACTCTTTTGTAGCACATTAGAACACTTGATTATTAAATTTCACTGTCTTAGGCTTAACAACAAAACATGTGACAATGTCTAAAAATGAATAAAAGACCTAGAATATAAATAGGGATACAGAATATGTAATCTTACTGNATATATATAATATATTATTATATATATTTTATTATATATTATATATAATATATAATAATATATTACATATTATATATTTTTATTATATATTATTATATATTATATATATTACTACTAATTACTACTATATTACTACATATATATATATTGCTTTGATGACTGATGAGATAGCACAATTTCAAATTTTTCCTCTCTCTCCCTCCATTCTTCCTTCTTCCCTACCCTTCCTCCTTCTCTCATTTCTCTTAATCGTATAATTTGAAATGTTACTTAATAAGCTTAAATCAATTATGTGCCCCATACTTAAGACTGGCCTATAATATTATTTCTTAAATCACACATTTTAGAAGATTTTAGTGCCTAACTAATGGAATTCCTGAAAAACCTATCAAAGTATTTCAGAACATAAGAAATATATCAACAGGACAGAAACAGTTCTTCATTATGCTTTACACACAATTTTGCTCAACTGCTTATTTTAATTAGAGCAGAACTCTAGCTTCTGCTCATTGGTTTAGCATGAGCAATAAAATGAAGTTTATTTAATTTTCTAAAATAAGTAAAGCAGAGTAAAGTTAATTAAAAGTTAATTACAGAATAATGAATCATCTACCCTTGCTGTGCTAGTGTTGCCCAGATGATTAGATGCTGTCCTTCCTGAATACACTTCCATTCCCATAAGCTGACTTTTTGCTTCATTCAGCGTAAGGATTTTCATTTGTGTAGTTGAAAAGTTTATGTTGCCTTCCTCTGAAGCTGTCTTTTTTAGGAAATAAACAGACATAGAGGTACGTACACACACCTTCCTACTTTCTCTTTTTATATGCTTTCCCCAGGCATAATTTTCATTTAGACTTCTGATTGCCTTTTAAATTTGACAGAATATACCTATAAAATTCGTTAGTAATTGTTTCATTTCCCAGCATGGCATGTGTAGTTAACCTTGAAAGACGGATTGGGCATTAACTGTAGTGAACCCAACCTTTGCCAGTATCACAAAGGTCATGGATCTGTTCTCTCTGGTCTTGTGTCTTCAAATAGAAGGTTTTGTACATATTGGAATTAGAATGCTTTTACTGCTCATTAATTCATCATTAAAATGATGTTAACTAATCATTCTCTATAAGGCTCTGGTGTACAGATTTTCTGGCATGAATTGCTGTAGCTTGGCTCCCAGCCACTTATAACTTGCTGAAAACAGCAGCATTCATGTTTTTGGTAGATTTAAATATTTTGTGAAATTGTATTCTAAGTAGCAGGTCTTATAAATTGCACTGGGAATATAGTATGGCTTATACTGAGAGTATCCTGATTTTTATGAAAGGATATATGTATGGCAATACTTGAATTTCTATTTCAATTTTGCAGCAGGCTTCTCGTAGTATAAGGAACAATATAAAATGAATATTATGTTCTCACCCCAATTATGTGTCTTGCATCCTGACATCATAAATACTAAGGCACTGCAGCAAATATTGTCACTTAAAATAGGGAAAGAAAATGAATTGGTGTACCTTGGGGTATTTACACTGATTATGTGTCCAGTCTATGTAAAAAACTGCAAACTATTAGTTTTGCAAAATTCTATGAGATTGGATACAAGTGTGTTACTCAGTAACTACAAACAACTGAATCGTTGAATCTTTTTTTAAAAGCATACTCTATATTCTACATCCATAATTTTTCAACCTTCTGCTAACAGATACATCTAGAAGCATTCATTTCACCACATGTTCTTAATTGGATGTTAAATAAATAGGTAGAAAAGATCTGAAAATAAAGTTTCAAGAGAACTTTTGCATGTGGACTGTGAGAAGTTGGAAGAGAGTGTGCAATCTTGCTTTCACAACTTCTTACTTGCTGTTATGCCTTTATCTTCACTATTCTAAAACTTACCCTCATTCTTCTTTTAAATGTTTTTCCTCTACCTTTATATTCTACTTCTGTGTGCAACTTCACTCTTATATCCTAATTTTCTGGTTCTCAATTTTCCAAGCTTTAAAAGTATGAGTGTAAAGGCTCAATAAATAATCAAACAAATAAAATCTTTCAGTTTAGAAATGCTGACTTCTATTTTAAATATCATTTGCAAATGTGAATTCAAAAATTCTTATTCATAGCCATCTCACAAACACAGATATTGGCTATTCTTTTCATTTGCTTATGAAAAATATGCCAAAATAGGAAAGTGCAATTTTATAAGGTAAGTTGTTCATCAATTTTTTCTTGGCNCTCTTCAGATACCTTTCCTTAATAATACTTGAAATTTTTAATAGAGAAGAATAAAATAATTCAACCTATACTATAAATTATAGGTAGAACACTATAAGCAGAAGTAAACAGTGTACACTCAATAATGGAAATTCCTTCCTTTGGGTTTTTGGTTAGAAAGAGAAATGGTCAAATGAATGCCAAAACATGGTAAGATGTTTTTTTTTAATTGTTTAATGTTTTAATGTTTATTGCTAAGAAAGAGACAGAGAGACAGAGAGAGAGAGAGAGGAAGAGAGAGAAAGAGTGAGGGAGGGAGGGGAAGAGAGAGAGAGAGAGAGGGACATACAGAATCCAAATCAGGTTCCAGGCTCTGGCTGTCAGTGC
The DNA here is from genome assembly GCF_008692635.1 of Crocuta crocuta. Lineage (NCBI taxonomy): Eukaryota > Metazoa > Chordata > Mammalia > Carnivora > Hyaenidae > Crocuta > Crocuta crocuta. The sequence goes on along the minus strand of NW_027528851.1, from coordinate 1,745,967 downwards.
AGAGCCCAACGCGGGGCTCAAACCCACAAACCAGGATATCATGACCTGCGCTGAAGTCAGACGCATAACTAACTGAGCCACTCACGTGCCCCGCTAAGTTTATTTTATTTTTTTAGTTTTATTTATTTTTAAGAGGGACAAAGTGTGAGCAGGAGAGGGGCAGAGAGAGAGGGAAAGAGAGAATCTCAAGTAGGCTCCACAATGTCAGTGCAAGACTCAAACTCACAAACCGTGAGATCATCACCTGAGCCAAAATCAAGGGTCAAACACTTAACTGACTGAGCCTTCCAGGTGCCCCAAATGTGCTAAGGTTTTATACTCTTAACAATCACAAATCATTTCTATAAGAACACAATAGAGAAACACTTACAGATTATAAAGCATTCTATAAAAATAAAGATCTATTGTTCCATGTTGTTATTATTTTTTATTATAACCAGTTTGTACATTTATTAGAACCAGTTTGTACAGAGTTCAAGTTCTCTTATTTTCATGTGATTACTCCAGTGAATAATACACAAACATCCAGCTGACATGTCAAGATCATCCAGTTAATTTATAATTTAGCGCAAAATATGACTGGCAGGTAGTGCCATAGAACATTTAATTTCTTTGCACTGAATCATATGCATCACCTATTTGAACAATAATACAGTATATAAATATGTTTGTAAACATTTTTTATACATTGAATTATTTTCTTTGTTTTTTAGCTTTTACTGAATCAAAAGTTTAAACATTGTAAGAAGTATAAAAATGGCAGCAGCACGTAGGAATTATGAGAAATCACAGATGAAATAATAATGCAGCCAGTGCTCATATAGATAAGGGTCTGAGTATATTTCATATATGTATGTATTAAACAAATGTTTATGTATAAAATAATAGTTTAAATAAATGTATTAAATAAATTAAATACATTCAACATCTATTAGAACACCTAGTTTATAATAATTATTAACCATATGGAAAAACAAGTAAACATGAGAAAAACAAGTAACATGAAAAAAACAATAAGGAACTAAATTTTAAGACAATTAGTACAGTAGGGCAAGATGTGTTTCCTATATATATAAAATAAGTGAATGATAGGAGATCAATGGACATAATATGTTTAGCAACATTTTTCTCTGCTTCACAGAAAATTTCTGCTCAGTATACTATAAGAAAGCAAAAATTATGCGAAATTAGTCTCAAATGTCTTTAACTCTGCCGGCTAAATTAATCTCTGAAGGAAAATATAAATTCAAAAACCACTGCAAATCTGTGAATGTTGTTTAGGGACCTGTACAACACAGTAACACAAAGAGCAGACTAACAATACGGTCCTTCTCTAATGCAGTATTTGCAGAAAGAAAAAAAACTTGTGCTCGATTATTTGCCCAATATTGAGATTCCTGCTTTTAGAAACCAAATAAGAATCTGTGCTGCCTGTTGATCTCTAATTCTGTTTGAGGTAAGAGCGGTGTGAAGGTAGCACTTATAAAAGGGACAAGGAAAACCAATGACTCAATTATAAGAACAGCATGTTGCTTTCTGTATCTCCTTCTCTCTCTGACCCTCCCCTGCTCAGGCGCTCTCTCTCTCTCTCTCTCCCTCTCTCTCTCTCTCAGAAATAAATAAAACTTTAAATTTTTTTTTTTGAAAAAAAGAACAGCATGTTGCTACAAGTTGGTCTACTCCCAAGCCAGCTACTGGATACTTCACTTACTATCACTCCCCTCTCATCCCATTGGTTTTCTCTCCATCCCCGAAATCCACTAGTCATGCCCCTCCTGCCTCACCACCTTCGTGGCTGTTCCTTCTTCATGGAACACGTGTTTCCTGAACATGTGTATGCTCTTTCCTTTACCTACTTCAGATCTTTGATCATATGTCAAACTCTCAGTGAGACGTCCCCTGACTACCTCGCTTAAAACTGCAATCCTTCTCCAACACGTCCAGTGGTCCTTGCCTACTTTGATTTATCTTACTTGTTTTCTTTATTGTCTATCTCTAACCACTAGGACGTAAGTTCCCTGCAGGGAGCAGCAGTTTTTATCTCTTCTGTTTACTGATATATTCCCAGACCTAGAACAGTGTCTGGTGCTTAGGTGCACTCAGGTAAAACATCTTTGAGTGAATGAATGTGAATCATTAAAATATCTCTCTCATTGAAGGAAAAAGGAAAACATTTTTCTTCCAAAATATCAGCATGGTTATAAAACACACTTCTTTCTAACTACTTAGGGCTAAGTGCCACACACTGAAGCAAACTAAGCCAAACTCTTAGGTCATTTCTGAGTCTTTGATTCAGCCAGATATGTTTTTCTCCACGTGCTGATTGTATCATCTCTTCTGCTCTAGCTCCCTTTATCCTACACGTCAACAACTACTCTGGCTGCCAACTGGAGCTCATCTTTCACTTCCATAGTATTAAGAGAAGTATACAAGGGAAAAGAACACAAGCAGATAAAGTAATCCTTCCCTTTTATAAAATTGTAACACCAGCCTGTGTTTACTTGACTGACCTCATCTCATATCCCTCCTTCTATTCCCACACTTCTTGAAAATCAGAAAGCAGAGAAGAAGCAGGACAATTTTAAGCTTAATATTAATTAAAATGAATTATAAGCCCAATAATTTCCTAGAGCAATACTGTATGTTGACAGATCCACACTGAAGGCAAGTAAAAGTCATATAGCCTCCCCTAGCCAAAAAACAAAACCTCGCCAAAGAAATGCTTAAACATTTCCTTTTTCATTCAAGTATAAGATTATTTATTAGCTTTACTTGACCCTCCCAAAAATTACCAAATATGGGGGTTGGTGGTGGAAGGATTTACTAGTTTTACAAGCAACTATTCCCACTTGCAAACTAAAAAATTAAAAGATGAGTTGAAGATATTAGCCCTCTTCCAGGTGTCTACATCACAGGAAAAGTCACTGCTCTTGAAACACTTTGAAAGGCTTAGCAAAAAACAAAATGTCAACTGACTCTGAGATTAAAGCAGACATCGAAATTTGTTAAAGTGGGCTATATATGAACATATATTACCTCCTTTTGGCAAATAACATCAAAAAGCACTACTTTAGAAGAAATTAGACCTATATTTTAAGAGACAAATGACATATTTCCATTTCTGAAATGTAATCCACTCAAATTAGAAATAACTTTAATTATGTTACTTGGCATGTGTATGTTTCAACCAAAATACAGAATAAGCCCCAATATTAAAAGTTTTAGAACATAATCTAATTAAGCCTATGCTTTCTTAATAATTTCACAATGCCAAAAGAGTACATTTCAAAATCAACCCTGTGGAAGTAAGTGAATCGAACTGGCCTGCCATTTTAAACACAAACAGTCATTTGAGAGGCAGTGTCGAATACCAGTTAAGGATATGGTATTTAGAGCCATCTTCCCTGGGTTTAAATCTTGCGTGTGCTGAGACCTCTGTGACCTTGGCAGAGTTACTTAACATCTCCGTTCTCAAAGTATATTCTCTTCTATGAGGATAACAATAGTCTCTAATTTGTCAAGTTAACTGAGGATTAAACAATATAATGTGAAGAAGGCTTATGATGATGTCTGGGAAAATACTAACTGTTTAATAAATAATTATCTGTTTTAGGCAAAGAGACTGGGATAGCAGGGCGGGGGGAGGATTAGAGTTTGGCGGATCTTGCAAATTGTTACAAATTACATTTTTTAGCTAAAAAGAGAGGAGGGAAACCTGTTTTTATTTTAAAAAATCAGTACAAAGGTGATTTTAGGCCCGGTGATCTTAGGCCAGCTAATCCCCCAATTATTTAAAATCATGAAAGTTCTATGCAGTATCTTTCTCCAAACTCTACAGGTCTGTAAGAGTAATGGATTATGGAGTTAGGAAAAAAAACATTTTTAAAATTATCCCTCAACCATTACTTTATAGATTTTCAATGTCATGGATCACCTTACCTAAAAGTTAACTCAGGTTAATTTCAGATCATCTTTTAAAAATATATACATTAATTGTTATGAGCAAGATTTTCAACGAAAATAAAATTGCCTGTTTTCTCTATGACTCAGGGTCATATAGATGTCAAATTATTACACACTAACTTACTTGATAGAAAATTTATTTAAAATATATACACATAATGGTTTAGAAGTCAACACTGTCTACATGAAGATTTTCTTTTTAGTTTTGTAATGCAAATTTAATTATAGAATATATATGACAACTTCACACTGGCTAATCGGTTAATCCGGTAAAGTCCATTTTAGTAGCACTCATATTACTGTTCAACAAATACCTTCACCTGTATAAATATTTATCTTCTTATCATAATTGTGGAAAAGTTAACAATGCCAAAGTGGCTCAATTACTTTTCATTTAAGATATCTTCAGTTTTTAATTAAAGCTCTCCAGTTCCAATTTGAGATCTCACACTTGGCTTCAGATAAAAACTTGTTTACAGAGACACAAAGCATCCTATGTATTTATACGTGTTTCTATATATTTAGTATATATTTAATGAAGGTCAAGAATAAAACTGCAAATGAGGTTTATGGGAGTATTGTAAAGGTTCATTATTGTCATTGTGTGGGAAAGTATAATTTTCTTAAGAGAAATGATGACATATACATAATAAAGTCCCTGTCCGTGTCATGACAGCTCAAGAGCATGCCATCGTTACCACCTATGTCACACCGCAGGTGTGCCTGCTATATGGGTGACAGCCGCTGACTTCTCTGATCAACACATAATTATCTCTGAATAAAAATGCACGTTGAAGTTAGCTGGACATAATGGATTGAAGACCCAGGGCAAAATTATCTTTATCATGGCACATAGCACCACCTGGGGGTAGGAGAGGGCTAGAGAGAGGTGTTGGCAATGATGCAACCTTGAGAAGCCTGCTGTGGTGTGGGTACTTCTGGGGTGTTCATGTTTATCCTGCCTGTCTTCTTTTGGATAGAAGAGGTCATTTGGTTAATGGTTAGGATGCTCCTGGCAGAGAAAGGTCCCACAGATCAGCGCTATTCTCCACTGATCTAACTGTATATCTCTCTCTCAGCATCTGGATAGTTTCCATTTGCAGAGTTCCCTTCCCCCATAAGATAATAAATATCATATCACAAGGATGGCAGTGCTCCTTCATGGAACACTGACTGTTTATTAGAGGCAAAAAAGTTTAAGAGAAATGCTAACAATGTTCATTAATGGCCCGCATCCAGGTTTAATGAGGCATGTCAATATGCGGACTGGGCAACATCAGTGGCATAATAGTGGTGGTAAATGGGAGTAATTGTATCCAATTGTACGGCACAGCTTCCAGGAATGAGCCCGAACTGCCAACTGACAATGACAGAGCAATTATGGGAAGGCAAGCGAGCTGTGTCAAATTAGCACTTGGTGAGAACTCATTTTTCAGAGATGTGCTTGCTCTACACCACCACAAGTGATAGCTACTTTATTGTGAGTGATAGGAAGACCAGCACTTAGACTGATGTTCTGATTTGTCAATAGCTGTATTTGAAAGCTTAGTGTCACAAATATATAGAGATATTCAGGGAGAGAGGCACACTGCTCATGATCCGAAGGATAAGAACGTTGCCGAGAAGGTCATCTGTCAGTGTGAGCTGTCAGAGAGAGATCACACTCTATGAAAAGGGAACATTCAGCCGACTTAAGTAATTACCTTTGACTGAGATTTGAAGATGTCTTCTTTTGTTGGCCTACATTGACTGCATAATTTATAATTTACTGCAATCAGCAAAGGGCCGGACTTGTAACTAAGAAAATTCTTATTTTATTTCCCATAATTACTTTTCCTCTCTCTCTCTCTCTCTAACTCCTTTAGCATTTCAGAAGTGTAAAATGGAAAACTGATGAAATTGATTTTTCTTTCTTTCTTAAACAACTCAGTCTCAAGTACATCAGAAACAATATATTTACTTTTGGCTGTTGTTTCACAAGGCCATGCCTCCCTCTTAGAGCCCTATAAAGGGTATAAAACATCCCTTTATCCTTCATGTATTTTTTCTTGCTTTGTGGGATTACTAGCTAAAGAGGATAAAGGAGTAATTCAAATTTGTCTCTCTAGTACAAAAGAATAAGAAAAAAACAGATTTGGAGTACTAAGCACTGAAATTATAGTTCATATCCTCAGATACTCATCAGTTTGACTGAGTTGTCATAACTATAAAGAGATAAGTATTATAGCAAATATTTCACAACTATATGGATTAACAGAATTTTCAGTTCTTGCTGTCTTTTCCCCTGAGACATATTACAGGATCAGTGTTTGCAAAATAATTATTTTGCCTTTAATAACCTTATGAAAAAATATTTTGTGACCCATTATATCCTGGAGTGTAATAAACACTAAAATTTTGTATTTTATATATTTTTTAGAAAAAATGATTACTTAATTTTGTTAGCTAAAGTATAATAGGGGGTCATAACAGTGTTGCTTTTGATTTTTTTACTCACTGGGTTAAAAAAGAAGAAGCTCTGAGGAAATACCAAACTTCTATGGTTTGGCATTATTATAAAATTCTAGCTGCTTTTTTTTTTCCCCTAATGGTGACCAACTGATTAATGAATTGTAACTAAAAATTATCAAGATTAGCCTGCCTTCTGGCAAAAAACTGTTGTTTAATTCTAAGTGTATTGATTTACTGAAGAGATATTGGCAAAAGAATTAATTTAAGTACTTTAAGTCAATATTACTTTAGTAGAAACTCCACCTGTTAGGTTTAAAGAAATACTCTTTAAGAACACCCCTTTATTAAGCTGGTGTAAAATTACTGTCACATAATAAATGTTCATTTCTTCCTATCTGAAAGTCTGCAAAGGTTCACACCACTTCCCCCCACCCCACAAGACTCATCAAACACTCACATTTGAAATTAGTAATTATGGGTTTCCAGATGTTTGCTGATGTATTTCATGTTTCCTCTAAACTAACAATTCTGCTAAAAAATATTTTGTTTTCCAGAGTTTACCATCCATTACCTGGGATTACTTTAAATTATACACTCTGATGTTTCTAAAACACAGTTTTAAATTATTTTTTTAAATATTTCAGAACTCCTTGGACCATTCAGTCTCCCCATTGTAGAAAGCTGTTTAATTCACAATGCCTTGAGTACAGGCCCGTCATCTATTCTATAGTGACTGTGCCACTTAATAATGGAATAGTGCATCAAAGTGGCACTTAGGTCTCAAATTGTTATGTATGACTGTCAAAGCGGCAAGAAAAAAGAATTAAAAAAGGGGTGGTGGGGGGAGAAAAACCCTTGATTTGTCTTTACTACTGAAATGTGAATTTGTCAGCCAGGTTCTGAAATCACAACAGCATTGCATCCCTAGCGAGACGGTGAAAACTTGACAGGTACATATTTTTTCAACTACAAGCACTTCTATAATGAAAACTAAATATACAAATCCTTTTTTTTTTTTTTTACTTTATTCTTTATTTATTTATTTTTTGCTCTTGACAGATAGTTGTTGTCAATGGGATTTAATGCTCAGGTTTGGGCTGTCAAGAGAAATAACCAATAAGCAAGCCAAAGAGGCATGAAACAGATATTCAAAGGCAAAAGACTGATTTCTGTGATATACTGAAAGGATCTGAGTGTATAATTAACTAAATCCAAACCACTGGTACTTAATCTTCCCCCTAATGGCAAGTAAAGCCCATCACTGACTCTCTCAGGGGGACAAACTGTAACTTGTTTAGTGGTCACCAAGGTTTTTGATTATCACTGTTCTTTTTTACTTTCTCACTTAAAGAGTAGTTTGCTTTAGTGTGGCATTTTTCCATTTATCATTGCTTATTCTCAGAAAGAATACAAGCAAAACCACAATCCAGTATTGAATTCTGTCATCATATTTTTAAATATCCAAATCTCCAGAACTTCCTACTTCTGAGTTTGATTCAGAACATAGCCAATGTATGTAATTTCTACGGGTATATTTTGTGCACACTGTAAGAGCCCTGACAACCACTATTAACACTTACATTGATGCTCCATGTGTGGTGATTATTTACCTGCTGGTAGCTTCACTATACTATGGAAAACTTTATGAATACGTGTGGGTGTTTTGTACAGGGAGAGGGCAGGAGACCTGTAGTTGTAGTGCTATTTCCTAGAAATTATAAATTGCAACTGGTTGTCACCCACTGCTCTATATAGATCAGTCTTACAGAATTGCATTCAACCATTTGCAAATAATAGTTTACATATAGGTGGATTAGGAGGAAGTTAATGGAGGACGATGCAGGAGCAGGGGAAAAAAAGTTGGGGAGAGGGAGGGAGGCAAACCATGAGAGACTCTTGAAGGCTGATAACAAACTGAGGGCTGATGGGGGTGGGGGAGAGGGGAAGGGGGTTGATGGGCATGGAGGAGGGAACTTGTTGGGGTGAGCACTGGGTGTTATATGGAAACCAACTTGACAATAAACTAAGAAAAAAAAATAGTTTTGACAGGTGAGTGGAATTTTGCAAGGCTAGATACCACCACACAAACCACACATGAATAATCCTAAAAACTACAACTCCCATCATGCTCTTTAATGAACATTAAACAGTCATGACCTGATCAGAATTTTCTTTTAATTTTCTTTTATTGTGGTAAGAATGCTTAATATGAGTTTTTTTCTCTTAACAGGATTTTTTAAATGCACAATAGAAGCATTCTTATCTGTAGGCATGATGATGTACAGCGTATCTCTCTAGAACTTAATTCATTTTACATAACTGAAATTTTATACTCATTAGTTAGCAATTCCCCTTTACCCAGCCTCCCCACCTCAACCTGTCTGACCACCATTTCACTTTTTGCTTCTATGAGTCTATTTTAGATATGTCATATAAGTGGAATCATGCAGTATTTGTCTTTCCATGACTGGCTATTTCACTTAGCATAGTCTTTCAGGTTCATTCATTTTGTTGCATACTGCAGGATTAATTTCTTTTTCAAAAATGAATAACATTCTATGGCATATATATACCACATTTTTAATCCATTCATTCCACCGATGAACATTTACATAGTTTCCATGACCATTTAGATAGTTTCCATATCTTGGCTCTTAGGAATAATACTGCAATGAACATAGGAGTGCTAATATCCCTTAGAGATCAAAATTTCAATCCCTTTATAAAAATACCCAATGGTGGGATTGCAAGATTATATAATAGTTTCTTTTTTTTTTTGAGAAATATCCTATTTTATAGCACTGCACCACTTTGGATTACCACTAACAGTATACAAGAGTTCCAAATTTTCCACAGACTTGCCAATATTTGTTTTTTTTTTTTTTTTAATAATAGCCATTCTAACAGGTGTGAGGTGATGGTATCTCATTTTGGTTTTGATTTGCCTTTCTCCAATGATTAGTACTGAGTGTTTTTTCATATGCCTGTTGGCCATTTCTATATCTTCTTTGAAGAAATGTCTATGGGATTTCTCTGTTCATTTTTTAATCAGATTATTTGAATGTTTTGCTTTTAGGTTGTTTGAGTTCTTTATATATTTTGAAAATTAACCCTTATCAGATTTTAAGGATTGCAAATATTTTCTCCCATTCCATAGACTGCCTTTTCATTTTGTTGATTCTCTTGTTGTACTAGCTTTTTAGTTTGATATAGTGCCACATAACAGATGTTCAATAAATTGAACCTGTTACTTAATACTGACTTGTTTGACTATTTCATTTCTGCAGGTTTGTCTTCCTAACCAGGCCTGAGACTACTATGGGAAAGGACAGTGGTGGTCTTTGACTCCACAGAAGTGTACATGAAGTTCCTGTTATATGTGAGCTGGCATTGAACCTTGCTTTGCCAATCAGCAGAGACAAAAATGAATTATAGGCTGACTGATATAATGATTAACTATTTACTTGCCTGATGTAGTTCCACTTGTCTATTTCTGACTTCATTGCCTGAGCTTTTGGTGTCAAATTTAAGAAATAATTTCCAAAGCCAATGTCAAGAAGCTTTTCCCCTTTCCTTCAGGAGTTTTATAGCTTCAGGACATTTAAATATGCAATCCATTTTGAGTTGATTTTTGTATATGGAGTAAGATAAGGGTTCAAATTCATCGTTCTACATATGGATATCCCATTTTCCCACTATCTGTTGAAGACACCTTCCTTTCTTCATGTGTCATCAAAAGATTACCACAGGTCTTTTTGAATCATATCTCAATCCACAGAAAATTAAATCAATATGAGAGCCTTAGAAAGGAACATTAGTTTAATTCAGCTCTCCAAATGGTTATCACAGAAGTTCCTACATTTTCTTACTCTTTTTAGGGAAGTAAAAATAGGGATGTTCTAAAAACTAATTTCAAAAGGCTGCTGCAACAGAGTCATTTTAGTGTGTATTCCTCCCAATGTGTACTGATATACTCATCTTTTTCTCTTTTCCTTTTTGTCCACACCTAAGTTATGTAAATTAACTCTTTCTATGCTACTCTCAAAATCTGTTTTAGCTTTCTACTTCCATCACCTGGATCAATGTAATAGCTCTAACTAGTCTTCCTGAATTCACTATGGCCTTTTCTACAATTACTCTCCGCATGCAGCTCAAGGGATCTTTTTTAAAATAAAAATCAGCCATGATCACTTCAGTTGCTCCCATTACACTTACATTATAATATAGTCAAAGGTTTTAACTGACTTGATATTCACAGAAGGATCAAATCACACTAAAATTTATCTTGATAGCTCCTGCCTCTTTTGGGTTCCTTACTATTACATGGTTGCTTTTTTATCTGATCCATAGTTCTACCAAACTAACTTCTCATTTAGGGCTCAGCATAGGTATTCCTTATTCTGAGAAAAATTTTACTCCCTTCTCCAACAATAGACATAAACCATCACCCCAATAGACTGTAGCACAGTACCATACATGGCCACTATCATAGCATCCGTTCTACAAAACTGAATTTTTCTATTAGTGTGCCTTTCCCTCCAAAAGGATATGTTAATCCTGAGGACTGGCACTGATTTTTATTAATAATCCTACTTTCTGAGACTGGCAGAGTATTTGGCATTCTAGACCCTTGATAAAATTGGTTGAATGAATGACTGAAAGAATGAACCCTAGGCAGGAGCCACTGTATTACATGTAACTGATTAAAATTATAATCTCTAAATTCAAGACTTAGTGATATTACCTTGAGAAGGAAACTGCTTCTTAGTTTAATCACTTTAAAAAATGGGGAAACACCATTGCTCATAAAGTCATTAGATAATTAAATATTTACAGAAAATAAAGTGCCTACTGTTTAGCAAATCTTCAATAAATGCTTTGCGTTGCTTCCTTCTCCATTTTTCAGCTAAACTCCTTATTTAAAACTACATTTTCAACTAGTTTATTAAAGAAGAATGGGGCTTCTCATAGGATGATCATTGGGAAGAAAGCAGAGAAAAGGAAAATTATATTTAGTAGTTAGTCTAAACATGACATAGCTGTGACCTTTTTATCTCATACATTTTATACCAAATAATTCTCATTTGTCCACATGTTTACAATAATGTTGGCATTCCAACAATTCTGTTTTCTTAAACTGCCTCAGTATTTACTAATAAATGTAAGGGAGGGGCATTTCACTTGGCCCTCTGAAATCTGAATAGCTCAAGGTTATAGGACTCAGTGAGTTAATGGAATGAGATTTGTGGTTTACCAGACAGCTTTCTAACATACTGTCATAAATGGACTGAATGAAATACTATAGGCTGTCTTCTTCTAAGAAAGAATCTTTCAGCGTATAGCTATAATTTCAAAAAAGTTACATATTTCTAAATAATCTACACATGAATGTATAAGGGTTTGTAAAGGAAATCATGTGAACTATTCATTCCCATGAAGAAAATCCACATATACTTATCTGATAGTTTAAAGAAAATCACTCTACATTTTATCTGGATAAATGAAGAACAAAAAGAAATCATTTATATAAATAAGTGATATTTATACCACCTATAGAGATACATTAATATCAAAACTATGCTCTTTAAGCCAGTCACTATAAAAAATTATACTTGACATACCAATGGCCAATCTAGAAAGTCTGCTTTTTTAAATCTTGCAAGGTGTTTCAGGATTAGCAGCACTATAAAATCTTAATGTGTATGTATTTAACAAAAAATTATATAAAATACAAACCAGGTTGATGAAAGAGTATTTAATAGTTGTGTTCCTTAGTTTTTCCTTCAGGATTTATAATTACATACTAATCTAGATTCCTTAAGCATTGTTTCTTAAAGTTGGAATGTAAATACAGAATATGAAAACTACATTCACATATTAAGAAATCAGTGGGTTCTTTGATCCTGTCAGATTAGCCATAATGTAATATTCACCATTTTCATCTCCCTGAAACGCTGAACTAGGCAAAGGCTCAGGTGAAGCAGTCCCTGCAATTTTTTTAAATGTGTATTTATTTTTGAGAAAGAGAGAGAGACAGAGCATGAACAGGGGAGGGGAAGAGAGAGAGGAAGACTGAGAATCCCAAGCGGACTCCAGGCTTCGAGCTGTCAGCATACAGCCTGATGCAGGGCTCAAACTCACAAACTGCAAAACCATGACCTGAGCCAAAGTTGGACTCAACTGACTCAGCCACCCACGCGCCCTGTGGTCCCTATAGGTTTTTAATCTTACTAGGCCTTCAGCAAAATCTTCTCTGGTATCAAAGGTAAATGAAATTAAGAAGCAACAATATCTGGCTTGCCTTGTTTATTTTTTTAATCTTTGATCTAGAAGACACATCTACACTGTCTAGTAACTTGTGAAACAAACCAAACCTAGTGTGTTCACCATATGAAACCTAAAATCCACGCTTCAAAACAATTAGTAATGTTGTCTTTTTTTTAATTATGATACCAGTTTATTCATGACACTTTAATTCCAACTCTGAGATGGCAATGTCAAAAGTGCCAATTTGACATCAGAAGATTAAAACCAAAAGCAGGTGAACACCTATCATTCTAAAATGGTGTTATTTTTACTCAGGTAAGTTTTCCAATGTATTTAAGAGTTGACCTCTATCATGATTTTTTTTTTCAAGAGCAAAAAAGAGAAAATATCACAAAAATAGAAAATAAAGCTAGCCTTCATAAAGTAGAGCATGGACTTTTCAAACAGCAATTCTCTCACTTCCCTATGAACATCAATAGCATTGCAAACCAGACATATAACAAAAAAAGAGAAATACAATATACCCTGAAAGTAGAAAACAAGGTCAGAGGTGAGGCTTTAGCTAAAAGACTTTCTTTAGGTAACAGAGACAGCAAATCAAACTTATGCTTTCTTTCTGTTGGAATCCTCATAAAAAAGCCTAATACCTCAGGTTTTTACTTTTAATTTTCCTTCCATGGAGTGCTATATTAACGCTTTCCTGCTTTGTTATTTTCAAGCATATTATGCACCAGCCAGCACTGAAACAAGACTATTAGTAAAGGAAAAGAAGAGGAGGAGGAAGAGAGGGCAAGGGGGCTAAAGGGAGGGAGACAGAACAGAAGAGGGAGAGAGAGGGAGGGAGACAGAAGGGGAAAAGATAAGGAAATGAGAGGGAGAAGAAGGTAGAGAGATAGAGACAAGAGACAGAGAGAGGAAGGAAAAGGAAGAACAATTGGAGGAAGGAAGAGACATGTTTTCATGTCAATTTGATAAATCTGATTTGGGTAAGCAACCCTTACTATTAATAGATAAATCTAAAAAACTTTCATGGCAATAATGCCACTAAATAATTTTACTGGGTACGAGATCAGATTTCTCTATTTTTATATTTCATCTACTTTATGATTTCCAAATTTATTATTCTTTTGTTCCTTTTATTAGTTAATTCTTATCAATGTACGTCTACTACATTTTTCACTACTAATTTTGTTCCTTTACCCTATTCAACTCCCGGTGATTTATTTTTATTTTCCCTAATGTACCTATTACTTTTTCCTCTTTGCCTCCCCACTTTCTCTTCCTAAATTAAGACATCATCTTATCATAGGAATACATGTGGTAATGTTACTGTTTAGTTTTTTTTTAAGTCCAGTCTTAAAGAATAAACCAAAAGCGAAGTTGAGTCATTAGGATAGAAATCTATTTCAATTACCTGAATTAACCTATTCAAAGCTCACTTCCAAAGGGCAGATTGTTATTTTACAGAAACAAATGTACTTATTTATAATCAATAATTGCTGAAATACTTTACAATTAATCAAGACTAACATAGAGAGAATATAAAGCATTTTGACTTTAATCTGGTAGTGTATTAAATAATGTATTATTTCATCTATGAGATTATTATTCACCTATACAATCCCACCTGATTTTTGTTTATTTCATTCTATCTTAAAATGTACTTGGCCAATAAAAAGGGTATCTATTGTATAACAGAAATCTTTGTGGGGAGCATTAGATTTAGAAGTCTATCTAAGAAACAGTGAAGTGATTGAGACTAAAGTCATAGTAGAGGGAGGAGAATAAATGGTTCTATTTGTAAAGAGGAGGGGCACAGAACACCATACAACAATTCTCCCTGAAACATGTGAAAATTGATCTCAATTTGAGCTGAAGTCCTTACCAGCCTCACCTCAACAAAGTGCCCAAATGACTATTTAAAAGGGTACAGCTCAAACCGGGGGAGAATGAGGGAAAGGGCAGGTTTGAAACTTACAGTGTTTCTATAATCAATACTCTGCTCCTGAACAAAAGTGTAAAGAGGCACACAAATGTACTAAACCGCATTTCAAAACTGACATCGTAATTGCTGGCACTGCCCAGCCTACCCTAGCCTCAGTATTGCCAGGTTTTAAATTTATTTCAAACTGTTCTTCCCAAGTCTGCCTAATTTTTTTTTTTTTTTTTTTTTTTCCAAATAGCAGAAA